>NW_010140978.1:0-28937 GCF_000699245.1 Pterocles gutturalis
GCCTGTTCCCGGCTAACGATCCCAAAGCACGGTGACTCCCAAAACTGCAATCCCAACAAAGATAAGAGCCCAAGCAACCGAGAGACTGAGACAACCCTGAGAAAGGGGCGACCGAGAGACTGAGACGACCCTGAGAAAGGGGCGACCCAGAGGGAGACAACCCAGAGCAAGAGAGCTTCTGGACGGAGTCTCATCTATATACTGGGCACGATGTGCATGATGTGGAATAGACCATTGGCCATTTTGGGTTTCAATCCTAAACCTCAGGTTGAATCCTAGGCTAGTTACTGGGGCTGTGCTCCCTCCTAGCTTCTCCTGCACCTGGAGACATTGGCACAGCAGAGAAGCTGAAATGTCCTCGACTGTCCCAGCAGCACCTATAAACATCACTATGTTACCAGCCTTCTCCTCAGCACAAATCCAAAACACAGCCTCTTACTAGCTACTGTGAACAAAGTTAACTCTGTCACATGTGAAACCAGGACACTACTCCAAGTTGCAGTCCAGTGTTAGTTCACTCAAGCTATAGGCCACACTGTCTGAACAGTATGCATAGTATTTTGTACTACTTTGGTTCACCACCAAACACTCATCAAATACTACATGCCTATGAAAGCACCAGTATGGGAGTCAGTCACTGCCAATTGGCAGCAATTTGAACTGGGGGAGAAAATTCTTATGTCTTAAGACCACCTAGCCCTTGTATGCTGGCCAGAAGACAATCCATCCATGGCCAATGCTATGAGAAGGGGCCTAGTGGGTTCTAGAAAAAATCTGCTGCAAGCAATGTGAGTGCAATCTATTCTATCTCCCCCTTTTTATCAGTACAGTTATAGCTACAGACACATTTGTTAAGCTCCTGCTATCAGTTGTCAAGTGGAGGAGCCTCTCACTCCACTGACTGATTATGGAGGGAGTTTAAGGAGACCAGTCTCCTAACTTAATCATCTGAATGAATTACCTGAGGAAGAACACTATGAATACTTCCTCTGTGTGACTAAAGTCATGGCATTTATTCCAATTGAAATGAACACAAGACATCTGAACAAGATTTTGCACTGGGATGCAAACAGAATATTACCTGTAAGAACAGCTGAAAAAAAGCATGATGTAGAATTACATTATCTATTCCTTATGATGGACATCATTAGCCATAGGTTTCATGCAGGACTTTCCACTGCAGAATCTACAAGTGTTTAGTAAAAAAACCTTTGAACATTTGATGGCTCACGATAGTATTATTGTTGTACCTAGTGCATGGCAAGCCAAAGACAAACACACAGAGAGAGAGCTTTTAGCAGGAAAAACAAACTTCCTGGTAGGTTAAAAATTTTTAAGCATCATACCTTGGCTTGACCATGATTATATTAGAACATGTCTAGCAAATTTCCACAGTCAGGCAGTTCCAAAAATATTTTTGAAGAACAGATTTTTTTTTTCCTGAAAAAAACCTGTGGAATGGCATTAATTCTTTTAGTAGTGGCTAGACAGGGATGTATTTAGTTTAAGTTAGGAGAGCTGGGAAAAAAAAAAAAAACCACACTGCAGTTCACTGACTATAACAGCATATATAGTTTATGCTTCACCCTGGGGATCTGTCAGCATACAGACTTTGCAAGTGTCACTGTTAGACCAAAACATTATGATCAGTTGTCTCAAGAACAGTGGTGAACAGAGTTCCTGGGAACAGAGAAAGAAAGGCTAAGTAGAGGCAAGGCACTGGAAGGTAATTAAGGTATAACAGAACCAAGAGAACGTGATGTTTTGGAAAGATCAAAATCTCGTAGACAGGCATCGGAACTGGAATAACGTATAGGAGCTTGAGGTAAAGACAGGAATAAAACTCTGAAATGAAAACTCAAAGGAAAAGGGCCATTTCAGAAGAGTGCAAGTATTCTGAAACAGATGCTCCTTGGAAAGAGAGACAAGACTAGGAAAAAAGAGGATGAGCAGATGTTATCCATGCTTCATCTGAATGACTAGAAGTACTAAATTCTACACCAAAACTAGGATTGATGGGAAAAATTACATCATCACCAAGGAAAGGTATGCGTCATTACCAGAGCACACTCACATGTCTAGACATGCACTTGGATATCCAGAGACCAAGACAAATTTGGAAGTCAGATGGAATGCAGAGGAGTCAAAATAAATGAAGCAGAACCAGCCATACGAAAGCAGATGGTTCGAGATGCTGCTGGACAGACCTGACTCCTGCCTCAATGTCATTGCAAGAGTAGTGCCATCAGGATGCATAAAGTGACTAATTAGAACACTTCTGTGCAAGCAGATTTTTTGACCTTCCATGATGCTTCATTTGCAGTGAGAGCAGTAAGTTTAAGCCTGTTTGGAATTCACTGTATGGAGTTTTCAAGAAAAGGAGCTGTTTTAGTCCACTTCGTTTCAACTGCCACACACACAGTGAAATCTTAATTCTGCAAGGGACTAGACACTGAGAATTCTCTCCTCCTTTATTTTTCAGGGTCCTTCTATCCTCAGCTTCTTCCTTTCCAAAGGCCCAACTGCTCTGAAAGCTTTAGTGATTGATTCAGCACTGAATTAGCTACTATTGAAAGCTCAACTGCAAACACATCCAGTGCTCTTGAAGTGACAAACACAAGTGGGACTGTCAGAAACTGTCATGTCTTGAACTCCCCTAGTCTTTTTAAGCTTAATGAGCTGCACTATCCCAAAGGAATTACTGACTGAACTCCCTCACCTCCATCCATTACCCTGCTTCTAGCCGTGAAAAACAGCATGTGAAGCATACAGACTTTCAGTCCAACAAAATTCCATAAGAAGAAAACTCACATTAGTAGAATCAGCCTCCTTTGTCAGGTTTGAGTTCAGGTCACAACCACAAGCATGGCAACATGCATGCTCTGTAATTCCAGGTCTCTGTGACAAGCCTATTATCTCTGCACCAAGGCTTCAATTTGTTAAAACAGAAGGTATCTTTTATCCTTCCAGAAAATCTCTCAATTAGTTAGTCCCTGAAACCAACACACTTCTCATATTAATCTTTTGTTAATTAAGGAAAAGTGTCAATAGGACTCCAAAAGGTACACAACAATAGTTTCCACCCACACTAAAATTTTTTCACAACCTGTGTTCATTCTTTTTTAATTTGAATCCTGCTTACAGATGGCTAGAATTGCTAGGACCGTTGGGAAATAACAGCTACAGGCACTGGCTGGATTTTTTAGGCTATAACATGATTCACAATAAGCTAGGGAGCAGTAAAATCCGTATTTTAAAGATAATTTCTGCCAATCACTTCTTTTTTCTCAGAGCCTGATCTGAAGGATCTGTCACCCACAGCAGCTATCTTTACTTGCCAAGAATCTTTGCTGCAAGACCAGGACATCACCTTGGGACTATGCACCATTCAAAGCTTCCCTCCAAGTCCCCACTAGTCTATAGCAAAAGGATCTGCAAAGAACAAGGTAGTAGCCCTGTTATGAAAGACCATCACATCAAACCTTAAGTTGCATCACATGACTGGTCCTAATGTCATCATCCTATGACAGAGGAAAGCACATGTAAATAACTGGTGTTTAGCATAGGTGAGTATAGCAGAGGACCAGATACATCTCTGTGCATGTCATTAGCAGTCATTTGACTGTCTCAATTGAACTAACATTTTTTTAAGATAAATAATACTATTTGACTAGCTATTACTCATAACAGGCTGCAAGGCAGACCAGTGCTCAACACTCACCGTATACAAATGTGGGTTAAAAAGCCCTCTCAGACTCTGCCTGTTGTGTGGCTGGAATGTCAACAGTTGCCTCTCCAGGACCAAATTTCTCCCAGATAATTTCTTAGTCTTGTAGGACATTTTTAAGGATTGTATGTTCTCCTGCTTGAGAACATCATAAAGAGAGTAAATGATTGAAAATGCTTAGAGAGGTATCTTAGCCCAGCTAAAGGCAATGGAAGCTTCACAGTGGCCTTCAAATAAGGGCAGGGTTTCATCCCGAAAATCTTTCCATTCTGTATTTTGACTAGGGGAAGATGAAAATAACAATCAGCTAAGAAACTTGAATTATCCAAATATATGAAGTTGTATGTGTCTCTGCCACAGGGAACCTTGGGTCTTATAGTCTGCTTATAAGGAGACTTTTACTGCTAGAAATGAAAGACAGGGAACAGAAAAATCAAGCATTGAGGCTTTGAGGGTTGGTTTCCTCAGATGTGTTATCTAAGCTGAAGAGAGCAGAAATTACGCTAAACTTCTGCACATTTCTTCAGAACATTTACTTTAGACAAAAAAGATTGGTATGAAATTTACTTTGGATTATAAACACACAGTAAGAAAGAGCAGCCCAGGCAAACAGTTTTAAGAAAGGGAAATGCAGCAACTGTGAGAAAACAAGTTACACATCCTCCCAGATGATCTCCCTCCCTTTCCACACATGCACAGAGAGAGAACATAACTCACAAAAATGTAGTACTTCCATGGCAGTACAAATCACAGTCTCTTCAAAAAAGCAGGGAGGTGTAGCAGGAGGAAGACAATAATTATTTAGACTTTCTGAATCCAGAAATTGAAAGAAAATAAAAGAAAAGGGGTTGGGGGGGGAGGGGAAGACTTAAAGCTGGGCTTTTCAAAAGAGGTTACAAAAATTGGTTCTGTCAATTCACAATGAATTTCACTGAAAGATGCTTCCCTAACTTCCTTACATTCTACTGCAAATCCAATCTGAAAAAAGAAAATTCCAAGCACTACCTAATGGTTTCTATATTCATCTAAGTCTAAGAAAGAGTCTTTGAACTCTATAAGGACAGGAATAGGACTCTTCTCCCCATCTCTCCCCAGCTGTATCACTCTGAGAATCAGCATATTCATGTTTAGAAGAATGTTTTACTCACAAATTGAGAGGGCAGCGTGAAAAATAGCAGTATGGCTATTCTTAATGTTGAAATTTTTGAATGTTTGGGAAGATCTTTTCTCTTATGTCAGATTGAGACAGTCCTTCTCTGTGTTCTCCTGTAGACCAGCAGCACTATCTGAGAGCAAACTAAACAGCTCTTCCAAAAAATATTAAAGTGTCTTCATACAACTGTATCATAGAATCATAGAACCATAGAATGGTTAGAGTTGGAAAGGATCTTAAAGATCATCGAATTCCAACCCCCCTCCCATGGGCAGGGACACCCTCCACTAGACCAGGTTGCTCAAAGCCTCATCCAGCCTGGCCTTGAACACCTCCAGGGATGGGGCATCCACAGCTTCTCTGGGCAACCTGTGCCAGTGCCTCACCACCCTCACAGTAAAAAATTTCTTCCTAATACCTAATCTAAAGCTACCCTCCTTCAGCTTAAAACAGTTACCCCTTGTCCTATCACTACACTCCCTGATAAAGAGTGCCTCCCCATCTCTCCTGTAGGCCCCCTTCAGGTACTGGAAGGCTGCTATCAGGTCTCCCCGGAGCCTTCTCTTCTCCAGGCTGAACAACCCCAGTTCTTTCAGCCTGTCCTCATAGGGGAGGTGCTCCAGCCCTCTGACCATCTTCGTGGCCCTCCTCTGGCCTCTCTCCAACAGGTCCAGGTCTTTTTTATGTTATGACTGTAAATGAAATTCTTCAATTATATCTAAGCTTCTCTGAATTCAGAGCCACAACCCTTTTATGTTTTTAGGCCTGATAGCACAGTAGTCAGCTGCAAGGACATTTGAAAACAAATGGACATTCTAGACAGCAAACATATTTACCATAACACTGCCAGACGTACATGCATTAAAGCAGTTGGACTTGATAAAGTAAATGGTATTAAGGTGACCTGGCTTATACTATGTAGTGGCATAAATTCAAAAGAAAAGGTTTAAACTTTTGGCATAGATCACTTAAACTTCATGTGTAAAAAAAAAGTGAGAGACAAATCTAATTGATAAACTATCAGTTGAAAAGTCTGATGACTCGTTAAAGAGATAGCTATATAGACCTTGGTCAGGAAAGAGGAAGAAATTTCACGGTGTTTTTCTGTTTGGCTTTTTTAAATGAGAGAACAAAGTCATGCAAGGACAGAACTTCAGTTCTGAGTTTCAGCTTGCTTAATATGTACTGGGAAAGCTTTCAAGGATGAAGCAGAAATAATCCCAAGTGTCAGAATACTGAGTAGGAGGCAAGTGGCAACTGGGAACCAAAATAACCCATTTTTTAGACACAGTAGGGATATTTCATTGTGGTTCCAAAAAAGAGCTATTGTTGAATACTGACTTTTACTGAGTTGATAGAAGTCTTGCTCTTTATCTGAAAGTACAGCATTTGAATGCCATACTGGAGGCCACTGAGTCTCCCTGGCTTAAGAAAGATTGACTTAAAATGGGTTGGACTTGTAATTTTCTGAGAAGAGACATAGAATACAGACATCTTTTTTCTTTACAACTGAAAAATAAGTATTTCAGAAGTACAAGAATATATGAAAATTATGGTAAAAACTGAAGTGTTTTTCCACCTGAATTTTTACAGAAGCTGTTAACAACCTATCCAGTATGGACATATTGTACTTTGAGTCTCCAGGGTGGCCAGACCCAGATAATTTTGCATTTCTACAAGATCTGAATGGCAGATTTTTGAATGTCACACTTTATCACAATAAATGTCATGCACAAACCACATTTTTGGCCAGTTAGACCTGTTCTCTCTGCCTGTCAAGAAAGCTGGGTAAGCAGACAGAAAGGAAATGGTGTTGTTCCAACATTTATTAAACAACAGAATTGACCACCATTATTCAGGGTTAGACAGTAACCTTGTTAATTAGACAGGGCCTTATTAATGTGTCTTGGGATTATATTGTTACAGCATTGGATGCCTAAAACAAAGACATGAAGGCTCGTTCACAATTCAGGTATTTTGCCCTGTTAAAAATTAGAAAAGTTTGATCATTATTGTTATCCTGACTGGGAAAGGGTCAGAACCTGAAAAAAAGGCGAGAACACAGGAGACAGGTTGGGAATCCAGCCACTGCCTCAGAGCCCAGTCCCTTGCTAACTCAGTTATTAACACCCTACAGTATCCACGAAGTGGCAGCAACACCCCACTCAGCACTCCCCTTTCTCCCTTCTCAATGCCTCACCTTGAGAGTTGCTTCAGAACCTGACACCAATAATGGTCAGAACCTTCTTCCATCTCAGTTTATTCAGGGCCAGTTTTGCACCCATTTGTTATTGTGCCAAACGATCCTGTAGATTAAACCTTTTATTATCTTTGGCACTGTGATATTGCCAGCTGCAGCCATAAATCGAACCATCTTGCAGGAGATCTCAGCTGCCATCCTCTAACTCACCCACCTACCTCTGCTGCAAGAAAGCAGCAGAGCCTGATACAACTCCAGCATCTGCTGTGGACTTCCTATTTCCTACAACACTCGATGCTGCCTGCTGTGAGCATCACTAGATTGCAATAACACCTTTTTATGCTGTGCCATTTTTGGTGTTATCCTTTCAAACACTGAGGACTTTTGGTTTGGCTTCCTTACATCCTTTTTCCGTAAGTACAGAAATAGAAGGCTGTCATGCCCTTGGATCCATCACCTCCTCCAATTTCCATATATTATGTGCTATCTCTTTATTCCAAATTGACATTCTGTCCTGGGCATCGGAGGACACATGAACTCAGGGCAAAGCAGGGTAAAAGGAACTTTTGGGTCAACGTACAGAATATTATGGGATTCATTAGGCTGAAATTATGTAGCAGAGCACCTCAGTCTAAGGCATGAAAGCTAGCAACGTTGATGGATTATGAAATAATTTGGTATTTTTGTACAGTACACTAAAAATTTTACAGGTGAACTGAAAAGTGATGCAAATAGTAGTAAATTGTATTTATTTTGCAATAACATCACGGTACTCTCTTAGGTTTAGGAGCCCCCTAGGGAGTTCACAGGGATGGGGCAGCTGTCTTCAAGAATGTAATAGCAGTAAAGAGCTTAAAAGATGGAAAGTAGAGCTTATACAAAGAGGTAGCTGCTCTGCTGAGGTCCAGTGCCCTGCAGGACTTCTTCCTGTCACTTATCCTTCCCATCATTCATCCACAGTCGTGTCTATCCCTCCAGCTAAGACTGTGGACACAGTACTGCTGGTCACCCTTGACTTTGTCATTGCCAGGATCTCAAACAAAGGCTTCCTCAAGGCCTCCCCCTCTGCACTTTTAAAGCTAACAAGATTGTGTGGAGGAAACCCACTGAACCTTCTCTTAAGGAACATGCAGAAAAGAGAAGACAAAAGAAAACAGGAAAAACCCCATAGCTGTGGTTTTACATGGTGCAGATGCCACATACCTCAATCAGGCTGTGCAGGACCTTTCAGACGGCTCCTTCCTACAACTGGTACGCCAGGGAGTTAATGGAAAGCCTGAACACAGCAAGGGCAGAGACCTTTCACCAGAACTATAAAATATGAGCTGCATTAACCCCATTTTAACATAATAAAGAATACATGCCAGTTATCAAGTACTGTGTACAGTCTCAAATACCCTGATTTGGACTAAGTTTTCCTGACAGCTGTGGTATATGTATTGTGAGTGGTTTAGTTTTGTGCTAAATGTAGGAGACATCAA
Source organism: Pterocles gutturalis (assembly GCF_000699245.1). Lineage (NCBI taxonomy): Eukaryota > Metazoa > Chordata > Aves > Pterocliformes > Pteroclidae > Pterocles > Pterocles gutturalis. The sequence goes on from NW_010140978.1 coordinate 8,562, forward strand.
GCCTAGCATCGAGTACTGCATCCAGCTCTGGAGTCCTCAGTACAGGAAAGACATGGACCTGTTGGAGCAGGGCCAGTGGAGGGCCACAAAAACAATCAGAGGGATGGAACATCTCTCCTGTGAGGAAAGGCTGAGAGTGCTGGGGTTATTCAGCCTGGAGAAGATTCCAGAGAGACCTTACTGCAGCCTTCCAGTGCTTAAAGGGGGCTTATAAGAAAGGTGGGAACAGACTTTTTAGTAGGACCTCTTGCAACAGGACAAGGGGTAATGGTTTTAAACTAAAAGAGGGTAGATTTAGACTAGACATAAGGAAGAATTGGGGTTTTTTTATGGTGAGGTTGGTGAAACCCTGGAACAGGTTGCCCAGAGGAGTGGTAGATGTCCCTGGAAACATTCAAGGTCAGGTTGGATGGGCCTCTGAGCAACCTGATCTAGTTCTCCCTGCTCATTGCAGGGGGGTTGGACTAGGTGACATTTAAAGGTCCCTTCCAACCCAAATTATTTTATTATTCTATGATTCCATGATTTCTATGCTATCACTTTCTTGTAACCTCTACCTAAACACATAGACAATAGCTTTACATCAATAAGTTCAGACTGAGAGTAAGATTAATGGTATCGATGGGGATGAAGGGGCAAGTTTTTATACATTTGAATTTTATTACATAAAAAGAAAAATAATCTTTATAAAAAATTATCTTTAAAAGCTGTTATTATTATAATGTCTGGAAGCTCCAGGCATGAGCCAAGATTGCTTTGTGCAGGTCAACATAAAGTTACTTTAAAAAATTACTATAAAATAAGCCATGTTCCCTCTTTTCTACTTTACCTTTCTGCCTCTGGTCACTGACAGTATTAGGATGCTACAGACAACAGTAAAATAGTCTGATCCACCATGGAAACATCATGTGTTTCAGTCTCCTAGAATTCATTACTTAAAGTTTACATTTAGAGGAAAAGCTCTCTGCCTTTAAAATTTGACAACAGATAAACAATAAATAGAAATGCCATTTACTGTATCAAAATTAAATACTGAGCTGCTTAGACCTCTTAACCTTTTGCAGGATCTGCACAAGTGTGCCTAAATGTCACTGTGTTCTGGATTAAATGTGGGACATATTCTTCAGTGGGATGCACTAACCCACATGATACAGCATCAGAAGACATATTCAGGTTAAAGCTAAGAGAGAAGGTATAAAGAGAAAGTAATACAACAAAAAGCCTTCCAAGTAACCTCCTCTACAGGCATATTTCCATAATACTGTCAGTGAACTGGGAAGCTAGATCTTTCTTTTTTACAGCCAACACTGTAAACTTGCTTCAGTTTTCTCTTGACACAGATGACTAATCGCAGGGAAAAATGTAAAATCAAAAAGACCTGAGGGAGATAAATAATGTTAGTTTAGGTTACTAGATGAGCAAAGGGAAACAGACAAGCAGAAAAGGCTAAAGAAGAATTAATGGCAGAAGAAATGCAAGCCATTCAGAAAAGCCTGCTGTTTCACCAAGAGCACTGCCGGAGACTTGGGGATTCCTGGTATTCAGCAGAGATTATGCAAGCTGTAAATGTAAGTCAACTTTGTTTCCCCACAAATCACATACCCCATTGAAAAAATAGCTGGCAGCAAATTAGATTGAGGTAGGCAGTGATTTTCCATCGTCCTTTCTGAACTATTGGCATAAATCCTACTCTCTTTCAAAGGAATGGCTACCCTTCCACCAAACCAGAGGACCTTAAAATGATAGTTCAATGCCGCAGGAGCTGACAGCTCAGTGGAGAATGATAAGAGGACTAAGGACAGCCAGAAATGGCTCAGAAAGTGTCACTGTTCCCACTCCAACCTGCCACTCTGCATTTAGATATCTATGGTGTCTAATGCAAACATAAAATTTCTGAAAAGTTTTTCAAGGAGTGCTGTTCCTTGTTATAACTGTACAAAGAGGTCTTCTCCACTATACAGTCACTCCTCCTCTCTCACAGTCAGGCTCAAAAATACATTTTCCTTCTGGAAGGATATATGATACAAACTAGTTGCAACAGCATAGAGCTGAACAGTTTCTCAGCCTCCTTTAAACTGAGAAATCACTGCCCATCTTGTGCCACTGTGACTCTCTGTATTGTTGCAATTGTTCCTATATAACCAAGTAAAAATTAGACCAAACTATGAGTGTTCATTCATTCCTTTTATTTTCTCTCACTGCTTTGTAGAGAAATGCATATTTATGTTAAGAGAAAAAAGCAATTCTAATCATTTCATGGACCACAGTCTATGTCTCAAGGAGCATCTTTGGATCACCAGGTAGGAAGCACGGGTGGTGCAAAGCATAAACGCTATTTCTAAACCAGCAGGACAGCCTGATGGAAGCACTATTCCCATAAAAGCACAGAGTTTCTTTATGACCACAGCTAGACTGCTTCTGCTACTCTATCTTAATTACAGCTAGCTTGGCTGTCTCCCCAGTGCAAACACACTGACAGAGGCCATTAGCAGTGCTTCTTCCCACTAACACCAGTGGGACACGCACAGCCATAAAGTCAAACCAGGTAAAGGTCAGAGCACATGAACCCTCTAGCATGAGAGCCAAAAGGAAAACATTACGCTTGAGTTAGAACTGCTACCTGTAAAAATCACCCATCTACTAGCTTAGAGACTATCTCTGCCCATCTTATTCAACTACACACACACATTTACATATTTATTGAGAGGGAACTTTCCTCATCAATACACTTGCTCAGCTTGGCAGATGACAAAGTAACTCTTTGTCATCTCTGCTAAGCCACACGTTTGGTTCAGATGAAATACCCTCTTCAACCAAGAACTAAACACAGCTCTACTCTGTCAGTTTACTTGCAAAATAAACATATTTAGCACTGTCTTTACTCATTCCTGCATAAAATCAAGATAAGGAATGAAAGCCCGTTGTAAGTAAGGGTACAGCAAACTTTGCTAAAGTTTGCCCTAAAATGCTGAACACTTAGGAAGTCTGGATCACTTCTGAATGGAGGTAACCTGGACAGTTTATATTTTTATTTTTCATGGAGACACAAAGGATCTTTCCCCTGAGGAATTTTCTAGCACAGAAGAGAAATATCAGAGATTAGTTTAATATTTTCAGGTATAATGGTACATTGCTGTAGAAAAATTACTGGGCTGGAAGTATGACCAGAACTTGGTCAAGTTTGGTTTAAACTAGAAAAAATAGCTCCAAACAATACTAGAAAGAAATGCTGATTCCTTTTCCAGATAGTTTTTTAGTAAAAAAACAATCTGCACCAACTGCATGTGCACTAATCTGAGTTTTAAAATCTGAATTTGTTTGAGAACATGTAAAGCTACTAGAATATTTAGGTACCACAGCTGCACAAAATCTGTAACTGGACTATTTAATTTAGGATTAGATTTAGGATCTCAATATTATACGGCATGTCACCATGAAACTTTACATCAAGGTAGTCATCTTTAGGCTGTCATTTCAAACACTTTCTTGAGACAGCGAACTAGATTCCTCCGTCTGGTTTTTAGGGCACTCACTGTGGAAAGGAGGACAGCTTCTGAAGATTTAGTTATGCAGATAGGGTGGGAAATTTTCAGTAAAAGAGAATGAGTTTGGTCTTCTAGGAGGCACAAAGCACACGCCACTCATCATTTACTCTAAACAGAAAGCCTGTTCAACTTTAAGACTAGAGGTCAGGCCCAGCTGTCTCCTAAATATATTCTGCTGAAACCCATCTAGTCTCACATGATTTCTTTGCAGAAGTTTAGGTAAATCTTTGGGGAAAGCAATGCTGGACTATTTAAACTGAGCTTCAGAATGGATACAGATTACTAATTAATCGCTACCAATAGCCATGCGTACTTACGTTTCCATGGTCCTGCTCTCAGGGCAGTATCAACATGAGAAGGATGTTTTGGAAGTAGACTCATTCCAAACCTGGTGAACCATCTCAGGCTGTTGGAGAGGATGGGGAAGAAGATGCATCTGACAAGAGAATCCAGTAGGCATTCCCAGAAGTACAAACAGTAGGCAACTTCACCTATAACGTTTTGATAACTCTAATTAACCAAAGGAAGAAAATCTAAGACACTAGCAAGACAGAAAATAACAACCAAAGACTTGGAAACATGACAACAGTTGTTAAATGGCATTGAATTTTAGATAGATTGTTAACATAACATCTTCATTTTTGCTTGCTCAGAAAGCTCTGCCTAAGACAATCAATACTGGGGCTGGTTTACCACGTTACACAGGGAAGCAGTACTCTCAAGGCATCCATTACACTCAGCAGCTCATTTCTGTGGAAGATACAAAGTCATATCTATTCCTCCAAGCTAGAAATAAGCCTAACACTTTAAGACACTGCACATGCGAAGCCAAGTTGCAGTTTGCCTTGCTAACATCATTCTTCAAACACTGGTCTGTGGAGATTCCTACTTGTGGGCATGGAAGAACACAGAGCTCCGTTTCATGTGAACACCTGCTTTCCAGGCACTTCATTTTGTGCAGAGATGTTCTGCCTCCGCCATGCTGGAACAGAACCCTTTCATACACCAGGCAAAATTGTTGTGTGAAATACACTATTCCTATCTCCTCTCAATGCATCATGTTCATGAGAGTGATGAACACTCCCACCTGTGTGATCCTGAACATGTCTTCTCAAGCACTTGGACTTAATCTCTCACTTGAGCTGCACTGGTGTAAATGCCAAAAAGACTCTTCATGCAGACAGGGCTCTGGGAGCTCCTACTGTTTTCCTCTTCACCCTCTTAGTTAAATTAGAAGGAAAATAAATGTGACGATAGCTGAGCATTCCACAAAGAAAGATGGCAGACAAACCCAAATTCACTCTGTGCACAGACCATGCTGTCTACAGGCCAGTAAACATTTGCTTGAGCACAGCACATGTTCATAAAACTACATAGCTCCTGGACTACAGCAGTAAGAAAATGCTTAAGCTTTTTCTCATCTACCCATGGAGATATTTCTCTGGTGATGAAGAGGAGTCAGGATGCAGCCTACTCCTAGTGCCCTGAATTCCACAAAATTCCCTTCTGCAAGGTGGCTTCCAATGACAGGCTGGGCAGTAAAGCTGTGAGTAAGAGAAGGCCTTGTAGCCTCCATTTATTTCTTGACAAAAGAACGCAGCTTCAGCCATGGCAAGAGGTTCCTCTACCACAGGAGGAGGGATTCTCCGCCACAGAGGAGAATCACTGCAAAGCACCTGTTGCTGCCTTCACTACCACAGCCATCTCCCCTTCCCCACTCCATGAGTCTTGCAGCTTTCTCCAGCCACTTATAACCCCTATCACCAACATACAGCAGCTAGAGGAGGCTCTGAGGAAGGGGAAAAGGAAGTCATGATTCTAAGCAGCAGAAGAGAAGGTGAAGGGCAGGCAAGAAAGGCTGTAGAGAGGCAAGGGAGAAGAATGGGGCAAAACAGATCTGGTGATAGGAGTATGTCCTCATCACCCAAGTCTCTCATTGCAATTGTGGAAGCAAACACTTTGTCATGATTTAACTCCAGCTGCCTGCTCACTCCCCCAGGTAGGGGAAGAAAATCAGAAGGGTAAAAGTGAGAAAACTCATGGGTTGAGGTAAAGACAGTTTAATAGGTAAAGCAAAAGCCATGCACACAAGCAAAGCAAAACAAGGAATTCATTCACTACTGCCCATCAGCAGGCAGGTGTTCAGCCATCTCCAGGAAAGCAGGGCTCCAGCACACATAACGGTTACTGGGGAAGACAAACGCCATCCCTCCAGACATCCTCCCCTTCCTTCTTCCCTCAGCTTTATATGCTGAGCCTGACATCCTATGGCATGGAATATCCCTTTGGTCAGCTGGGGTCAGCTGTCCCAGCTGTGTCCCCTCCCAACTTCTTGTGCACCCCCATCCTGCTCACTGGTGGGGTGGGGTGAGAAGCAGAAAAGGCCTTGACTCTCTGTAAGGACTGCTCAGCTGTAATGAAAACATCCCTGTGTTATCAACACTGTTTCCAGCACAAATCCAAACCATAGCCCCATACTACCTGCTATGAAGAAAATTAACTCTATCCCAGCCAAAACCAGCACACATTTAAAATCTGAAAATGTGAAACAGCAAACATAACATTTTGACAGTCAGTTTCACCACCACCTGCAAAAACTAAGAATCTGATGAGAAACAGAGTAAACGAGCAATTCCTGCACATGTATGGGGTCTTCAGCACCTGCATTCTCCTGCCACATGAACTTTTCCCAGAGCCATAGGGCTGGGAAACTCCAGTTCTCCAGGTCTTCCAGATCCAGGCAGATCCACCAAGAACCTCAGCAGAGCTGTCCAGAATTCCTCTCTAAATTCAGCAGAAGTTTACAGAACTGGAGTTGCTCTGAATGAAACATTCTTCTTTGCAAAGGAAGAATTTTTGTTCTTGATCCAATTTCTCCATCTTTAGTAATTTTCCTGCATGGTCTCAGACAAACAGTGAGAGTAGTGAGCAATAGTCTCTCTCTGAGGAACACATGTTGCATTCCATGCTCATTTCTATTCTCTTCCACATCCCTGATGAGGTTTTTTTCAAGAATTTTTTTTAAAATGTAACACAGATGACAAGTCCTGAAGTCACCTGAGTGACCTTTTCCATTGTGTTAGCTGAAATAAAGTGGGACAAATTAGCAGAAAATCAGCTGTGCATTTTTTACGTTCCTAAGTGTGGATCAGCTGGAGATAAGCTTTCTGTACTGTAATTTCAGCATTAAAGACTGTTTCGCTCTATGAGAAATAATTTTTGTTGTTCAGGTAGTTTTCCTGATGCTTTCTATTTTAAACATTATTAAAGCTTAAGAAAATACAACTACTATTTAATAATTATGGCTGGTACTAACAGCACATCTGTTTAGTTTGAAAAGGCTGGCTCTGCTTCAGAAAGGCTAGACATCTATTTTATAAATATCTTTGACACCACATAAAACATCAGATGACTAAAGAAGAAACCATAAAGCTTCACGATCACAGTTTAGCAGTCTCCCAGCTCACTCTTCATGGCTACCAGGAAGAATGTATGAAATGTGAACCAACCACCCAGGGTGTAAAGCATTTAAAAACAAAAACAAAAACAAAAACAAAAACAAAAAACCAAACCTAGGCAATATTTCTCACTTAGAATTGCTTTGATTTTCCAATTTATCAGACAGATTAATGAAGAGGAAGTTTCCCACTACAGTGATTTCCACCCCATGAATGCCATAAGGACTTTCTGTTTTCAAGGCATTGGCAAAGTTGTTTAGGAATCCTCTGGGTCTTTCATGCCAGATCTTACCCTGAAATAAAGAGGAACTAATGGCTGCAATCACCTTGCCTGCAGCAACATCAATGTTTCTAAGATACAAGCCTCTGGATTTTTTAAGGATCAGTGAAATGCTATGCACAAGGAAGCAACTTATTAACAAGGATGGGGGCCTCGGGAGTGGATTGATCTTTCCCATAACTGAAACATTATTTGCAGTACATTTCATTTCAAATTCATATTAGCAAAAACAATTACTGACACTCACATGCTAGAATTGATTAATTTCCTGTCCCCTCTGGCTAAAGTCTTACATCACAAAAGATTGCACAGCAGCACACCACCAGCAAGATAGAATAGTATTCATTTATTTAGTCTCTGGAAAATACAGTTTATATACAATTTCAGTGAAGACTGCATCTGCTTCCCTTTTCCCCTCCTGTTCAAAAACTAGTGAGAGAACCATTCTTTGTAATTCTCATGTATGATGGGATCTTTCCTGGGATCTAGGCTTTCTCCATCACTTTAAGTCTTCAGACTCCTGTAACTGTCAAAGAATAGAGCTCTTGCTCAGGCCCTACAGAAGGACTGTCTGGCCTCAGATCATCCTATCTAACTTTGCTACCTACAATGAGAGTTCAGTTCCCAAAATCCTTTCATATTCAGTGAAATAAATGGGCACCTCCAAAAGAGCAACTCAGATGAGCTCATCAAACCTGCCGATGTCTCAACATTAATTACAAAGGAAACCAAAGGAGTCTATAGCTATGTTCTCTACCACTAACCTAGTCTATATTACTGGACAAAGGTCTTGCTTCCCAGTTTTCAGGGGCCACTCATATGCCTTGGTTGTCTCAGCTGACCACACATTGGCCCAATTTTATTCTTCATCTCATAGTTTATTTTCCATGCAAAGGAAGCCCAGGCAAAAAGTGGGAAGGGGTGAAACATTCCAAGAGGTCCCCAGCACAATCCTTGGGGACGACTTGCCTCATTGAAGGAAAAGGTACCATCCTTGCAACAGACTCACCCTACTCCTTTCTTTCTTTTCATTTTCTTCCTGTCATTGCATGACAAATTCCTGTTACAAACAGTTTGCTCCTGTACTGGAAAAGAGATATTGGACTGGCTGTATTCAAGTGTCTGAAGACACAAGCACTGCAGGTTTCAGCAAAGGTAGAAGACAGCTTTCGACCTACATCCTGAAGCTTCATTTAAACTCACAACACGAACCGTGAATGGCATCTCATGTGGTCACAGCCATGAGAGCAGGTCCTGGGGACAATCTTGAGTTCTACCCCAGAGAGCTCAGTAAGGTGTGGTCACTATAATATGGAGGTCAGCACAATATTGACTCACAGCTTCCCACTCTTGGGAGTTTGCAGCCAACACTGAAGGGTATTCTGGCAGCATCAGGGCTGCTTAGGTTAATGTTAGCCCAGGTATGCCTTCACAAACTGTGTACACTATGAAGACTACAGTGTATACAGTTCCTAAGCAGGACAACCTCTATTCTCTCTTTGTTCAAAGAGGATGCAAAATCAGGTAGTTCCTTGACACAGACTGCACTTTAACTCTGCTCCAGTTTGAAGCAAAGAAACCAGAGTATTAGTCAACTTGTTCATTGTGACTGCTGAGATGCTCTTAACAAAAGGAACTTCTTAAAACTGCATGAAAAGTAGGGGGAACAATGCCCTGGAAAACGATTAAAGATCATGTTAGCTTCCCACAGTCAGAGGGTTAGGAACAGTGAACTGATCTTTTTCAAGCATGGAATCCTTTCCGAGATACTCTGAGGACAGTTCCGGAAAACAATTTTCAGGACAATATATTTAATTTTAAATGGAGCTCAATTAAACTAAATGGGACTTATGTAGATAATGATCTGCACACATTATTCCAAGGGCTCCAAAGTTAGTGTCTAGACTGTTCTCATACGGAAAAAAAGAATGTATACTCACAGCTACTGAAATGCATGCTTGCAAACAACACAGAGGGTGGAAAAAACTGGTACTTGGCAGAAATCTTTTGTCCAAAATTCAAAAATGTTTCTCAGTTAACCGGACTGGGCCAGGGGAAAAAGCAAAGGGTATATAGACCATGTAGTTATGGTCAGGGCAGAGTTATGCAATGACCCTATACCCCATCTGGCATTTTCAGCAAATAACTTTTTGGGGGCTTTGCACCTTTTTATCCTCTATCTTAGTTTTAAATCTTTGTTCTCTTACAATATTTTTAATGGGTTTGGAAAACTGTATAATTTATAAATTACATGGTGGGCAAAAAGTGCAAACATAATTCTTTGTTTTTAAATACAGCCACATAAAACACTTCTCAAAGGATAAAGCCCAAACTATACATCAAATCAGTCAATCAATATTCTGCAGGAGAGCCTGCATAATTCCTTTTTTTCCTTGCTGTAATAGGTCCACATTGTGCTTTATGGCCATCATTAATTATTACAATAGTTTCCTACATTAGCATGCATCCATACATAGCACCTGCTATCAGACTTCTCAGGTCAGAGTCTTCCCCACTGACTTGTGTCTGTCTTGTGGCTACTTGTCTAGGCCCCCCAGCATTCCCATGTGATTACAGTCAAATGCTGTGCAGTGTTTCCCTGGCTTACCATTCAGTCTGTCTCCAAAATCCTTGAGTCTTGCAATCAGAAACAACCTGTCTACACTTTATTATAAAGAAATACCAGGGAGTTTCAACCATGTTTCTAGATGAATACAGCTCTGCCTTGCTCCAGCTGTGCAAGGATAGCTGCTGGCATGGAAGTTTTAATACAACAAAACAACAAGATATGCACAACTTTTCACCAGTGGGACCCCTTTCACACCAGTCTGTAGCAGTGAGTGCTCCCCAAACAGATGTTTGTCAGCATGGTTACCAGGAACACTGTTGAGTGGCCTGAGGTCTCTAGTTTCTTAACACCTAAGACACACAAAAATTAAACTGGAAAACTCTTCCAAGATGAGCAGTCCTTCATTTTCAGTGTTTACAAAATATCAATTCACTTTCCAAATGATAGAAGTACTTTTGCGTGTGGTTTTGCTTAATTTTTTAAACATAAACTCACATCCTACAATGAGAGGAACAGCCTCCATTTTTAACGTGTTTTTTCTCATATCTAGCTGGCTGTTTCATATTCTTATTAACTTGGTCATCACTCTTCATAACAGCAAATGCAAGAGGCAACCTACAGCATTTTTGGTATGGTTAATAAACAGCATCTAGATACTGACTTGTATACAGAAGTTGTAGAAACACATTTGAAGCATTTTTATTTGTACTTATGATTTTCTCAATGCTTAATGCTACCTACCTTTAAGTGAGAGAGAACTTCTGAAGATCTTGCAACAATTTTAAAAAATATTACACTTTTAGCAGGTATTATTATTTTAATTATTTCACATGACTAGTGTCGGGGGAATCTGTCCATGTTAGACCCTAACTCTCTCTGCAGCTGTGCACCTCATTCCAGCTAAAGGAAAGAGACAGGCAGGATATTCCGCCATAACTTAGGGAGGGAATGACTTCTTTTGTAGGTGATATCCCTTGAACATACTTATTTAGTATCTAAACCTGCATCACTTGTCCTATCCCTTTCTGACTCAACAGTTTTTTACCCCAAAGGAAGAATTCTTGAAAAAGTAATAAGCTAGTGAGGGCAGGGCTCATTTTAGATTTACGGTTTTATTAGCCACCACCGCTGTTCTGCAGTTATCACTTCCACAATTCCCCACTGGGGTGAAACATAACAAGCAGTTAAGAGTACCTAGCAACAGTACACAACAGGTTAGGACAGAGAGTGAAGACCAACACCTGCAAAAGTAGGTGGTAAATAATTATCTCATTGATATTTGGTCACGACACAGGGTTTAGCACTTCCACTTCTATGCAAAGCTTCACAAAGTCTTTCAGCACATTAATAAGCCTGTCACTAGGTTTTACACCCTCTCAACTCTGACTGCCACATCACTCAGGATTAACCCACTAATCCATTCATGGTTGCCAGGTTTACTTGAGGTCTCCCATCATGAAGCAGTTAGGCACGATTATGCTTCACAAAATCCTGGTTAGAGCCCACTGGGAAGAACATGAAGGAAACTGATCACTTTCCAGTGTAATACTGTTGGAAAAAAAAAAAAAAAAAAAGCACTAATTCCTTCTCTAGGCCCATTTGAAAAGAAGAATCAAAGCTCCTTTTTCAGCCTAAAGCCCACATCAGTTTAAAGTTCAGTTGCACTGTGACACAAGACACAGCCTGATTCTTCACTACATCAACCCTCATGTGCAGTGGTTCACAGCCGTGCAAAAGTGAGTGCAGAACACCCATGCATGTTGGTCAGTGTGCTTTGGGCACGTTTTATACTCAAAAATGGACATCCTGAACTTTGTGAGAGCTGAAACCACTGCAAACAAGGAGCAAGATGGCACATCAGCATATTTTCTCTCTCATATTTTTTTCTTTTTTTTTTGTGTTAGTTTTAATTTAATTAGACTTTGTGACTGCTAGGTTTCCTCTTAGGTTACAACAGCTTCAGCAATTCTAAACTCCCCAAAGCTCCAGTAAATAGGCTGGCTGCCTGCTGAAGTAGTTATGGGAAAGACCTCCTAAATATTACCCCTTTCCTCTGGGTATGCTAAAGGCTTGGAGATATCCACATAGAGGACATTCCTGTGTATACCCAGGTAAATTAAAGAGAGAATATAGAAAAAAAATGAACCACTTGTGTAACAATTTAAATAAGAGTGTAGTATGAACCACAACCTGCAGTCAAGCAGAGCGTATCAACTGCTTTCATGTGCTGTTTTGTAAGACAGCCTACCTTGACTTTCTCATTGCTTAATGGGCATTAAGAATAATAAAATCTAGTTTACTATAACCATCAGAGATTTTTTTAACCTAATTATTATTCTAATTATCCTGTTGATACTAATCAGTTTAGGCTTTCCAACAATATTATGAAACTTCTAATAAAATTACATAGGATACACAAAAAACTCTGTGGAATACATTTTTTAAATAATTTCAAGTCCCTGACCAGGAAAAGTCATCACCTGAAAATTCAGTTTAGGTCTGAGATTTTCAGTGCCCAGGAGCATACATATTTCAAAAACTCAGCATGTGAGTATTTCAAAAGCTCAGAACAGTCAGAGTCTAGGGAATTAAGGGCTGTAATGTAAAACTGATCAGCTCATATCCCATGACACTGCAATCAAAGACAGGAAGTATTCCATAGGGTCAAATCTTTATAAAAGCTGTAAAACAGCCTTCAGGTTACCATCCCTAAATTACAGTAACAAAACTTCTCAAGTAAATGAGTTTAGGATACAGCAAAGATACTGTAAGCTTGCATTATCTTATTTCAGTTTAATTTGTGTTGAATAAAAAACTCAACATGTCAGTTTCCAGCTACGAGAAGTACTATTTTATGCAAAGATTCATACTAGGAAAGTTTCTTCCATTCTAAAACACACTTTGTAAAATACTCCCCATACTGAAAACAGGGAACATAAACTTCTCAAGTACAGCCACTTATTTTTTTTATATGAGCATATTGTGACACTAGTTTCCATTCCTAACCAGCAGCTGCTACTGTCTCAGCATGTGAAAGGCTAAGAAAATGGCTGGCTTTCTCATCTGCAAACTTGCTGGTTATATTATCAGAGAGTAATGCAACTATTTCTCTGGGTCTCAGGTTCTGCTTCCTTGCTGGGTGCCACAGTCTCTCTATGCAGAGCAACACAACAGTGTGAGCGAAACCAAAGGACATCAGAGTTGAATTATTCAGACTCAAATACTGGCTACAATTCAGAAGGGAAAAATGAGATTCCGTGAAATGCTCCTATTTGTGCTCCATCATTACAAAGTGAGCAGTGTAGCGACGGCAAAAAGTTAGAGCTTCTGAAACTCTAACTAAGTTAACTCTAACTCTGAAGCTAAGAAACTCTGCAGTACTGTAGGTGTCCAAAGATGATCTATGCACAGACTGTAATTTGGTGAATACTGTCCATTGGGAAACATTATACTGCAAAATAATTATAATTTATTCTTTTGCAAAAGGAAGACTTCTGACAAAACTATTAAACTTTTTCCCATCATTCCCAGAAAATTAGAGGGTATGACACTGGTACAGAGGGATCATAAAGCTCATAACATTAACTTCAGGTATACTAATCCTACCTAATAGACCACATTCCCACTGTATTTCCAGGTCCTTCACAAACTTCAGTGTACTGATCATGACACTGTCTCTGGGAAAAAGGGAAGAATGAGTAACCCTTTCGCACACACACTGGTAAGTTCAACCCAACAAGGCAAGGTCACACTTTTCTTAAACTGATTACCAATTTTGAATTCCTTGAGTTTTTTGTTTACCCGCTTGAAACATCCAAAAATACTCCAGTTCTGAGAGAGCAGTAAGCACCATCCCCTTGAAATCTACCCCATTGGGTATAGCCCAAATCAGCTCATGACTTCAGAAAAATCTGGCATAAGTGAAATTGTTCAAAATAACACAAGTTTGTGGGAAAGAAAGTCTCCTATAGCTCAGGCAAGACATCTACTTACCAGATTCTCATTGCCCTCCACCGTGCTCTGTTAGTTCCTTGGGATGGCTACGTTACCTGGAACTGAAAAACAGACCTCAATTTAAGGTAAGCAAAAGCATGGATTCTGGAGATGTTTACAGTGCAGGTAGCAGTAAATCATATTTGGACATAGTTTCCATAGTCGTTCTTCTCTCTCTTCCTTTCAGTCATTTTTACTACAGTTTTACAAGCATAAGTCAAGTTAAGGTCACACTGAAATTACAGGTGGTTGCCTAACATTTTCTCTGTGTATAATCCTTACAAATTCCAAATATGTCAACACACAATAGTGTGACAGGAATTTATTACTAAATAAAACCAGTCAGAGGAAGAGCATGACCTGTTTTCTTTATTATAAAATGCCATCAGCTGTATGTGCTAAGACCTCTGTTTAAGATAATTTCTTCAGACATTTAAATGCCATGTATTACTTACTTTACACAGTTACTACACTGCCCTTGCATATTTGGATTATTTTAGTACAAGGTTAAGGAAAGAAACAATCTTTCTTCAGTCAGCATCATTTTTTTTTAGGATGTTGAAGTTAACTATTTTTTCTGCTCGTCTTATCAAATGAATAGTTATGAGCTACACATGAGGTGACAAAAGCCATGGCTTATCTAAAGAGCAGCTTTCTGGATGTGAGCTCAAACTCGAAAGTTCTAGAAGAGGCTATTTAGAACTCCAGTATTTCCTCCTGATCACTATGTTGTCCATAAAAACACTTGAATGTAATCTCCAGAAACTGACACTGTTAAACGCAGTTCTGACCTAAAAGCAGAATGGCTTAACTACAGGGAAAAGTGAATTTGTTGTTATTTGAGTTAAAGCGGAGAAAAAATGACAAATATAATTTGCCTGATGACTTCTACTGCTGATGAATGCTGATGTTTTGAACTAAGCCAATCACTTTCTTCATGTTTTTCAGGGCCTTCTTCTGGGTGAAAAATCACAATTATAGTATTCTGTAAAGCTCTAACTATTGCCATCTAAACTCTGCTTGCCTGGTTCAAACTATGTTTTGAAAGAGTTTGTCTAAAAACTACAGCTGGTTCATAAATAAAGATAGTTTGCTTTGGCTTAGCTAACAACACCTTCACTGCACATTTCCTTCTATGGGTGTTACTAGGGCAGCAACACATCAATGTGTGCTAACAATTTACACTCTCTGAAACCAACTTCAAATAGATTTCTCAAAGGTCACAGATTATTAGTGTGAAATTCTTATCTACCTTCTAGATGGCTGCCACAAACAACTGTGTTGTATAATCTCAGCTGTAAATTAATCAGGTTCCATCTTAAGACAGGGCAAGTCACTGCTACCCTTAGCATCAGTGGCACCTGTTCCTCCACTCTTTAAAAGAAGCTTTCAAAGCACAGAAGGATTCACAGGTGTACAGCTACATAGTCCACTACACTGGACTAAGATTCCTGTTGCATTACTTGGGGAGATGGCATCTGATTGTGAAGGAAACAGATGAGAAGATGTACAATTGGGGGAGACAATGTTAAAAAATGTCTGGTTTCCTGTTGAGGCTTTTCTCCCTTTTTTAGTGCCATAGTAGAAGGAATCTACCTTATTCTCCTTGTTCTGTACCACTCTGGACATCAAGCCTTATCCAAATTTAGTAGGAGAGCTCCAAGGCAAGGCATTATTTGCATTAGCCCTCCTTCTCAGAGAAGGCATCTCAGAAGAAAGATTATTGAACAGGTGTTTGATGTGTCGGCTATCAGAGGTAGGGGTTTAAACCTGGAGAGAAAGTACGACATTCTCCCTTCTTCCCCTGCAATTTTCCACATCAACAACCACACTCCCATTACCAATTTAATTGAATCAATGTAGTTCACCATCTGTGAGCAGCTTTCCCAGGAGATCAATCTGTTAATGAAAAAAAAAAAAAAAAAGGCATTTGAAGAGGTATTGTGCTTTTAGAGAGGAATAGGATTGCTTTCTAAAACATAATAGGAGGTTTCTGAAAAAAAAAACAGCTTATAAGATAAATACTTGTGGTTGTCTATAAAAAGTATGTTTGCAACTTGTAGACAAGGCCAGCAATTTTGCAAATGGGTTGTGGTGGCTGACATCCATTAGGAAAAATATTCCTTTTTAACACAAATGACCTCATTATATAGGACACAGACAAAATAAACATTTTAAAACAGGATAAAGCACATTGTTTTCAACAATGTCAAACAGTGGAGCACATAACACCCATGATTCTCCTTCTTATTTCAAAATTCAGGACTATGTAAGGTTTATTCACATCTCCTGAACAAAGGCTGTGACCTGATTAGATAAAACTCATCTTTGTAAAACTACAAGATTTTGAAAGACAGTATTCTCATTTTTGCAACATAAATAATTTCACTCAGTTCCCTATCCATTATTGTTAAAATTAAGTATCTACTTGACTAAATCACCTAAGATGACACAAGAAGGTGAAATTGACTGTGTCAAAGTGAACCTATAAAAGTTATTTAAATATATCTCCACTTATATTAAGAATAAAACTGTGCTTCTCAGAATCATGACATTTAAACTCTGACACTCAAAACTAACTGGAGAAA
Source organism: Pterocles gutturalis (assembly GCF_000699245.1). Lineage (NCBI taxonomy): Eukaryota > Metazoa > Chordata > Aves > Pterocliformes > Pteroclidae > Pterocles > Pterocles gutturalis. Next base: position 24,995 of record NW_010140978.1, read on the forward strand.
ACATTAGCTTTTCAAAGACAGATTTTTGATGCTGAAAATATTCTTTGAAATTCATCAAATGTTAACATAAAACAGTGGTAAACATTACTTCTCATAGATTCTAACATTTTAATCTGCCAATACACAGATTTACACAATTTATGTAAAATTTGGTACCATTTCACAAGTCTAAATCTGAAAGTTAATAGTGGAATTGAGTGAAATACAATTATGTTTGAAAAGGAACATCAAATTAATAAACGTGATCATAGTTTCAGTCTGGAATATGGAGAAGACAACTGATTCAGCACTAATAAACACTGAAAGTTGGAACAATAATAACTTTTCATTAGACTCCACCACTTCACTTGTCCCACTGGAAGTCCACTGCCATCATTCCATCTAACACAACACCTCTTGGGTTTCTAAGTTCGGAAAAGAAAAACAATTTCAGCTTCATTTTAGAAACTTCATTTAAAAGACCATGGACTATTGGGACACTAGTGGAGGAGAGTTCAGAACTCAGGATATTAAACAAATTGTCATTATAGCAGAGGCTTTTTTTTTTTAGAATTTTTTTGCCATTAAGTCAGTCACTCTCCTTTCTCTAGCCTTCTACTGTGTATTCAAGTTACCTTTTAGGACTTTATCTACCCATGGCAAACAAAATTTTGATAACCAACATTACTGCAGGACACTGCTCTCCAGACCCAAATGATGAACTACAGGGATCTGGGGAGGAACCACGCATGTTTGTCATTCAAGCAACTGAGTACATTCTCCATAGTTCACAGCCTACATATTTTGTTTACATTCCCCAACGTAAACATCAAGTCAGATCTATCAATAATCATAGCAATTATCTAGGTAATGCTTAAAAAAAAATTCTATCAGAAAATGAGTATGAAAAAGACACGTCCCAGGGCTTGTGTGAGATGAGAGATTGATGAAACCAAGGGTCACCATTAAGCCAGACCTCCAGTGACTTACATTGCTACTAAGTACCACTGTCAGTTCAGCAATACAAAAATCACCAAGTGTCACAAATGGAAGAATATAGGACAGTTCAGGTGAACCTTTGAGTATGGGACTTTTTATTTTTTAAAGATGAAAAGCACTGAGCAAATCAGTCCTATTGTCATGACACCTTATAGCCTCTGTCCCATGAGGAAAAAGTTTTACACACGGTTTGCAAAGAACGTAAAAAGCATGATATAGCAATTCTCACAGATTCTAACTTAAATCTACAATGCTTTCTCTCCCCTTAACTCCTATATAGTATAGAAGGACAGCTGTAAGATCCCTTCTGATGCAAACAGGCTGTTGCTACATTATCACTTTAATTCAGATAAGTGCTGAGCTGTTAAAGTAAACCCCATCATTCCCACTTTTTGGGGACCAATACAGATTTCAAAGTCGCTTAGTGTGTGCAGACTAGATGCTGGTGGAGGAAATTAAACCAGATAATTTGCTCCATGGGTATTTCCCCTTAGTTAGGACACACAGATGTTAACCTACCACTCTTTGAGTCAACACCACAAAATCCTCAAGCATTTACTGAGGTCACATGTTTTAACAGAAAGTTCTCAAAACACCAAGAGTTATGGTCTGAAATACAGATACACTTGTCATGTTACATAAAGAGGCAATGACATCTGTACCACTGTATTTGCTGTCAGCCACCATGTCCTTCTTACTTGTGTATTCATCTGCCCTACTCTGCTCCCTCCTTTGCCTATCTTACTGACTGTACGTTTCTTCCCACTCCTAATTTGAAGCCCTCATTTCTTCCAACAACCTCTTTTACTCCCTTCCCTTTTCCACTGCTGTCTTTCTCAATGGCAAAACCAATTTTTTCCAGCACCTGAGACCCGGTGTAGTTCTGCATGGGGTGCAGATGAAATGACATTGCACATCAGCCTTAACCACAAGAGGCCCAAGGGCTCCTATAGCAGCAGCTAAAGTCAGTGAGATAACAGGTGGTTGATGCCTCATGGCTGTCACCAGGGATGAGAGGTCTATTATTGGTACTGTATCAAATTCCAGAAGAAGGTGGTCATCTTCCTGAAAACCTGTAACAACAATTGCACCCTAGGGCAGCCCATGTCCTCCTAGTACAGAGGTCTTGAAGATATATCTGTCCACAACTGCTTGATAGTCCAGATGCTATACTGTGAGCCTTTCAGAAAACATTGTATTTGAGAAATTAGTGATCTTGAACAGGCCATGTGTGCTCTACTGTGCCTCGTCCTTAGGGCTTGAGAAGCCCTTGTGTTAGTAATGCACTCTGTAACTCACAATACCTTTGGGGAAGGTAAACTGTATGTGGGTCAAGGGGTGCAATATAGTGATCCCAACTGGGAGACCACTGTACACCAAGGACTCAGTGACCCACGTAACATCTAACCTAAGCAGGTGCAAGCCTGTGCTGTGCTGAGCTATGCTGCACACCCAGCCTGCCCTTCAGGCTGTGCTGTTGTGACCCGCACCCCTCTAGCTTGAAATGTTCTTCAAACAGAACAGGCAGAGCACAGCCTGGAGCGGACTCGCCACAAACACCAGTAGTCTTTAAATGGAGGGCAGGCAGGGCAAAATCTTGACTGCTGAAAGCTTTGAGAACAGGAGAGGGAAGGCAATCCCTGTGACTCAATTGAGAGCAGGGTGCATGGGCCATGAGACTGAAAGGGCATGGTCACTCCGAGCAGTGCTAAGACTTTTGGATGAAACACAAAACAGATAGATGATTTCTCCTAAGAGTTGGAGTAGAAGATTAGGTGGGAAGCTTTTGACTCTCAGAGGAGAGTGGAAGGACAAGTCGAGAGGCTACTTTTCTTTCCTGTAGAGCCTCATCAGCTCCACATCACTAAAAAGATATAGTCAGTCACTATTCATCTTCTTCTGGCTGTGTGCTGAAACCATGCTGAGGGACTGAATCTATAAACAACAGTTCTGAAGAAAGCATAATACATTGGATAAGCAGAGAGAATGTAGATGGTTGCTTCTCCTATAATGACTGGATTTTTTGGTAATGTAATTGCAGTGCAAAAAACAAAGAGCAAATACAATTATAACAAACAGGATTGAACTTTCTACCCATGCATCACGTTTGGGAGGACCTAAACCAGTGATTCCTGCATGTTCTGCCCTTCTGGAGGGATCCACTTACTTCTGACTGCTCTAGAGCAAGACAAGCACATAAATGACCATAAAAATGACAATGGCTCTTCTCCAACATGAACCCCCAAGTTGTACCTCTGAGTTATACTCAAGACTTACCCACTGTTCCTCTGCTGCTTTTGGGTCTTAGGTGCCTTGTTTCCATTCTCTGCCTCAAACTCCCCTGACAAGCCTGGTAGTCTGACAGTCATGACATATATATTTTAAATTACCACATCGGGATTGCTGTGTTTTGCTTCTGAACTTTTATGATTCAGCCTATATCAGGCTTAAAGTCTTTCTTCAATATCTCTAAAAGCTTAGCTATGCACTTTCAAAAATATTAAATCTGAGGTTCTTATTTAATCATACAAATCTGGGAGATGAGGAGCCCTAGAAAATGTATCAACATGTTCACAGTAAGAGCTGATAACATCAGACAGGTCCTATTGTAAAAGGCAACACAGGTCCAGGATAGGTGATATGGATAAGTCTTACTTGAAAAGCATCACTTTCCCTATCAGGAAATGCCTCATACAGTGAACATTTCTAGGGACACTCCATCTGCGTACACAAAGTGAACAGATGAAATTATAAAGTTTAGTGCCCCAGCCCTTTAACCTTGACAATGTCTTCAGAGAAATCAGTCAGGTACCATGTGTAATCCACCCATCAGAGGTTGCTACCTGTTAACTTCAGAGAAGTCATTAAGTGGCATCAGGTGACAGACAACCTACACTTTCTGAAGAGCCTAAGAGAATTAGACTTAGCTCCCCTCATATTTTAGTAGGACCAGTGCACACAGCCT
>NW_010140979.1:0-79089 GCF_000699245.1 Pterocles gutturalis
GGTTAGGGTTTAGGGACTGGCCAGCCTGGTTCTTGTGCCTTCGGAGCTTTGCTGGCTTAGGCGGGGTGTTCTCTTGGGCCCGTCACCCCCGGTGTCCTGTGAAGGATGCCGCTGCCGGGTGCCTGTGCGTGGCCTGGTGAGGCGGGTGCAGGTGTGCCTGCTGACACCGATGGCGAGCATCTCTGTGTTCAGTAAAGCACGGCAGGGGTGAGGCAGCTAAAGCTGGTGCTGCAGTCAGCGGCAGTGATACCACGAGCTCTTCGAGTCTTGATACGGGTAAGGAGCTTTGAACGGGACAGGCACACGCGTGCCCGGGGAGTTTAGCCAGGTGGCTCGGATCAGCGCTTTCACCCTGCCCTCTGCTCCTCAGTACCGCCCGGTCACAGACACCTGTGGCACGCACAGACTTCCTGGTGGGGATGGTGTGTCGTTGCCTAGGATGCTGGCATGTTAAACGGGGTTGGAAGGCCAGGGTGCAGGTGCTTCAGAGAGGTCCACCTGTTAACAATCCCACATGGAGGTCAGGGAGCCTGTTAGTTGATCTGCTGTGGACTCCTTTACTTCCTTTGTAATGAAAAGCTTTAATCAAAATATAGTTCTTGTAAATACACATAACTAATTGGTAACATACTTAGTGAGTTTTACTTTAGCAAGGTAAGAGAACTAGTTTCTTCTGCAAGATATCCTTTTTGGGGAACCATGCAGGCAGTTATTCTCCAGCTTTTAATTTGATACTGAAGTAGTCTTGAATTAATCTTTTCACTGTGAGATCTCAAGCTAATCGGAACTGCATTTTTAAAGAGTGTAAGTAATTATTACAACAAACCAGAAAAGATTGTTTGTGAAAGTATTGCTTTTTCAAAGAATTATGCCCAAACAATTGTTTGATAATCATTAGAAGGTAATATTTTGTAACTTAGAAAGCTGGCAGAAGGATTGCCTGGCAGGACTTGCAATGACTGCTTACAGACATGAATCATGCTACTAATATCCTGAAACTTTATACTCATTCTCTGTGCTGTATAAAAAATTCACATTATTTCCCTTATTTTTGTCTTGACAATTTTGATTTCTGAGGAGGAGGGGGAAGCCAGAATATCATAGGAGTGCTTTGTGTTCTCTAAATCAAGTATTTTCTGCTTTTTTGGCTTTGTAGACCTTGGAGTGAAATTTCCTGTTCTGACAGGGTCCACAGTGCAGGGTGCTGAGTTACCACAGACATCAGTTGCAGTTGTTTCACGCTTCTCAGGCAGTCTGACACGGCAGAGATGCTGGTGTGAATGTGCCACCTTCTCTAGCCTCTGCCCCATGGTGTGTTGCCCTGCTCTGGTCTGCTTGCAAGATTGTGCAGCTTAGCAATATGCATGTACATTTTTGCTGGTTTATTTTTAATCCAAATCAGTATCTGGTTAACTGTGGTTTCAGAAGGAGACCTGCAGACACGGAATGGGTGAGCTGCTTCATGGCTGTACACTGCAGTACAAGGTGGGAATGAGCAACAATGGGGCAAAACTGCATTAAAGCTGATAGTTTTAAGGAACACTTGGCAACTTGAAATATTTCTCTTGAAGTGCATCCATTTTGTTAAACTTTGCATTTCAATTTTTAAAATTCAAAATAAACTAGATCCTCTAGCAGCCTGGCTGCAACTTGTAAGTCTTCAAAAAATGTGCATTATCCAAGTGTAAAGTAGTCCCCCGACAGTGAAGGACTGGATCCTTCATGTTTGGGAAGCCTCCCAGCAAAACTAAGCTGAAACTTGCTTGAAGTGAAATGTAAGGTCAGGTGTGCTTTATGCAGCTTTTGCTTTTATCCTGTGAGTTTGGACCTTCGTAGTGTCATTAGGTAGTTCATGGACATGCACTGGAGGATCTTATCTGGAGTTGGATAGAGAATCTCTCATGTTACAAAAGTCATCTTCCCTCCTTGATGTGATAGTGTGATCTTGAGCCTTTCGTTTGAAGTAGCCCTGTAGTCTTCAGGGAAAGATTGTTCCTTTGAGTACTGTCAGCTGGCTTTGACTCTCTTAAGGATAAAACATTGAACATTAATCAGCAAGCATAAACTGTTACCATATTGAAAAAACAAAAAGAACCAAAACAATACCCCAACAACCCGTTGGTGATCAGCTTTGCCTGCTTTTGCATAATCTCTGTTCTAGATCACTTCTACTGAAGTTTTGCACCAGTTTGAGGAGAGTCAGAAGGGGAGGCTCCAAGATAAGGCAGGGTCAGCAGTATCTGGAGTAACTCACAAATTGTTGAGCAAGCCAAGCTTGTCTAATTCGCTGATGTTAAGAAAAGATGTTCGTATGTTACTTTTAACCAGCATTTCAATGCTAAGCATTTTTCTGTAGCACTGCAGTCAGTATGAGTATTTTATGTGGGCATATTTGGTGTCTTCCTGTTTCTACCTCTTCAACAAAGAGAGAAGGTTGAGTCTTAAAGAACTTTTTTATAGCGGCTCAACATAGCTTGACATCAGTAGAGGTCAGATATTTATAGCCTAATCCAGCCAGATGCTGGGGATATCTTGATTACATGTGGTACCTGTGAAAGTCTGCAGAAAGGAAAACGACTCAATTAGCCTGAAAGGACTTCTAGCCTTCAGGATTTGGTCCTAAAATAGCTAATTTGTGATGTGAGCTGGAACCTTATACTATCTTAAGTCTTTTTCGTGCAAGAAAGTCACAAGCAAGACATTGATGCTTCTGTATTTGAAAGGTGCTTTTCTGTCTGGTGCTTGCAGACAGTAGTGTAGGCTCAAACCTTGCGCTCTGCCAAATGTAGAAGAGTAGAGAGGGTAACACCATGTGCTTTGCATTATGTTTAGAGGTGCATTAATGGAAAAATCTTCCAGCTATATGGTGTTTCTCTCTGATATATAAAATAGTAAAACACAGTAGCATGTTCAATAATAGCAAAGCTAGTGATTCGTACTTGACGTGTTTTGTTTAGGTTTACATTGTGTGCGTGCTTGTCTCTGTTTCTTTCTGGTTTAGACCTCTGGAATGGTTTATGGATATATTGTGTGTATTGGAGCACTTTTCTGAAAACACTAACGTGTTCAGAATGTTACTCAAATGCAGCTTTTGCTGTTGGAAACTCAGCATGTGATGGTGTATGTGTGTGCATCTTAAACATTTTTCTCATAGTTTCTTTGCCTTCCAGAATTGCTTTTTTTCCTCTCCTCCATACATAACTAGCTTGTTCTGAAGGAAAATGTGGTGACAGTACTATTGGTAGTTTAACTAAACAATTTGCAGCCACTTTTTCTTAACTTGAAGGGATAACTTGTCCCAGTCTTACTACCTTGTCTTAAAGCATTGCTGCGTATGTGGAATGGGGGAAGTTAAAACAAGCTTTTTAGAGCCTTTGGGGTAGCTAGCCAGTGAAATGTTGTCAAGCTTTTACTGAGTTCTCAGTAGAATTGTAGTAATATTCTCATCTTAACATGGAAGGTGTGTTTCCTTACATGAAACAGTAAGCTGCACATCTCTTTAGAGAAGTTTTCTCAGGTCCTTTTACAATAATTTAAAGTTTTTTTTCTTCATGAATACCAGTTTAATCTCTTCCTAGTTTTAGGAGTTAGTGTTAAAGTGACATTGATCTAGGTGGTCATGCACTGCTCTATCGAAGTTATATAAAAGAATAATGGCTTTTGTACTTTTTCCAATTTCAGCATAAGGAATCAGAATGGCCTCCATGTTTAGATTTGCCTTCTAACATAGTGTGTGTGTATTACTAATGTATAGGTGGAGAATGTGTAAATAAACAACTTCAGAGCTACAGAAGAATTCTTTATATCCATTAAACCAAATTAGTTATAGTTGCTGCATCTGATGAGGAAGGGAGCAAAAAGGTGAGAGGTAATCTTTCCTCCTGAGCTCCTGGCTCTTACACTTCCTTTGCCAAGGACCCTGCGTAACCCTAGGAATGAGCTTACTGTAGTTACATGGAGAGTTCTGACACAGGTCGATAGATACTGGCTGGGGATCTGGCTTACTGTGCTGGCCTGTAAGTTGGCAGATATTTACTTACCCTTGGGTTCTAGTTGTTGCCACAATGCATGACTTATAAATGACAGATTGACCTGCTTTCCTTTCCAGTTTCCTAAGACAGTATTGCAATGCAGTGCTTCAGTCTGCTTTTTTTAGGAAGCTGGATTCTAGATCTAGTTGGTGTGTGGCTACTGGAAAGCATTAAGAGCTATGTCAGAAAGGGATTTTGCACCTAATTAAAATGGGTTTTGTTCTGGGAATTAACAGTGCAAGACTGGAAGGAGTAAAATCAAACACCCAGTTCTCAGAACTGGGAATAGTGTGTGTCTGTCTATTTTACAAAAATAAGGATTTGGAAAATAGTTCAGTCCCTCTGCAAACACAGAAACCATTGGGTGTAGGCTTTGGCAATAAAGGGTCGGCTAGCACTGTTAGCTTTTCGAATGAAGCCTCTTTGTACTGTCTGAAGTCTCACCTTGAATGTGAGCAACAAAGGTTTACATTGGTGTAAAAGGCTAAACCTTTTGGGGAAAATAATATAAAAGCTTTTATACACATTTTTCTTGTCTGTTGGAGGTCATTAATTTCTTCACTGTCCTGTTGTCTGCCCAGGAAGTTTTCTGGTTGATGCGGGTCACTAGCAAATGACCAGCATTCCTGTTACTCCTGTGGAAGTGCTGTGTGGGTTTTTTTTTTTTACTGCCTGTGTATGGAGAAATATTACAGGTGTATGGGCTGCTTGCTAATTTTTGGAACCACTGTAGCCAGAGGACTCTGTTAGCTGTTTTATGTTTGGCTTTTATTATTTCTACTACATGGGTGTATAGCTATGTATGAGTGTCAGAGAAACGTGTCAGAAAGTAAACAAGAATTTTCTCCCTATCTTAAGATCAGAATGGAGAGCTGTCTCTGACAAGTTGTTTAGACATTCACCTGGCCTACTCGTCAGGACTGTTGTGCAATCTTAGCCTCCTGTTGTGCTCCTGGGGGAGCTTGGGTGTGAGGAGCGGTGTTCTAGTCAGACCATCCTGGGCTCAGTTTGGTCTTTCCTACCTCATTGTCCCTTCCCCCACGTTCCTGAGATGCCGATCACTGTCCTGCCCAGGAAGTACGGCTATTGTTCATCTCCTGACTCATCCTCATCTACCTTTCCTATCCTCCACCTACTGATTTCCTCACCTTATCCTGTCCTCACCTCTTTAAAAATGCAAATACCCCTTGGGGGAGACCAGGTGTTCAGTTGTGTCTTGGCAGTGCATGGGATCTGTTCTCTCGGCTTCAATAAGTCATTACTGTGGTAGGAAAAGGCTTCTTAGTCTGAAGCATTTCCCCATGCTGAACCTTACAGGTGTTTTCTGCCTGTTTTATTAAATATGCTTCATACAGATGTGTAAATGTCTTTGGAGTTTGGCTGCTTCATGTACAACAGCAAGTACATCTGTGCTCAAGATTATTTAATGTCAGTAGCTTAGGAAGGGTGGTGTGGTCAAGGATCTCTTTCCAAAGATATAGCGGCATTTAATTGGCATTATAAACATTGGTGGATTGGGTTTATAAACTGTAAAGGGTATTTAAAAAAATATTCTGAATTGAAATTTTTTAATTGAAATTGAAAATGCTTTTTTTAAGCAAAACTCATGGGAGAGCAGAAAGCAGTATTGGGAGCATGAGTCAGTTATAATCAGAAGTGATGCTTATTGGGAAGCATGTTTAAGAGGTGCTTTTGAAGTACAAAGAATTACCTACTAACATAACTTACTAAATTCAACAGCTAAATGTGAACTTTAAAGTTAAAGCCAGATGTTAGCAGATCTTGAGCATGCTTCATGATCAGCACCATTCTGGAAATGTAAAAAGGACTGTAAACCAGGTCCAGCGCTCTGCTCTTCTGTCATCTGGGTGCTGCTTCAGCTGCCAGGAGTGTCTCTGGTGAAAGCCACTTCTGGCTGTCGGGGAACAGTGCGAAAGACAACGGCTTTGTATGCCTGAGGTGGGATGATGGTGGATCTCTTCAGGCTACTTCATCAAAAAAGGGAACATAAACGGTTTACGCAAAAGCATGTGCTTCTAGAAGCTATTTTGATGCTTTGGTCAGCAATCTGAAGTCTAAATGAGAGGTTTTTGTTGGCATCCTTCAAACAGGACGAGCAGTCTCATAGTGACTAGCTGCACTTGTCCCTGTGCAGGAAGTGTGAGGGTTTTTTTCCTTGCCAGCTCAGAACCACTCACTGAATCACCTTCGTCAGCTGAGCTTGAGTCTGTAACCAGTTCTCGGTCAGCCTTGTCTAGTTTAAGTGTTGAAGTCATATTCGAGTCTGAACATTGCAGCCTGATATCCTTTATAAAATATGTCAGATGTTCTTAACACTCAGGATTTTACATGCTTGTGTTGTGTGAAATAATATGCTGCCAGATGTTTGATCCTGTACCTAGAACAGTCTTCTGTTTTCAATCGTACATTCCACAGCATTGGTGAGGCTTTAAATTCTAGGCAGTTTACCAGTGCGTGCTGTTATTTTTTTTTTTTGCAGTGATTTATGTCTTTTCCTGTGCTTTGAGTTCTATATTGCTAATAGCAGAAGTACAAAAAAATGGAAGTTAGGACTTCTTGTCAGTAATATATTTGCAGTGCCAAGCAGTAGTCAAGAATTTGTCTCATCTTGTTTTGTTGGGTTTTTTTTCCTGCCTTGGAGGTTACAAGTCTGCACAAATGCCTGAGTGCTTCCAAATTTGCTTTTGCAGTAACTCTTAACTCTTGTTATTCCCAACTTTGTAAAGAAGTAGGCTGGTACAAAGTGTATTTGAATTTCTTTTAACAAATGCTGCCAACACATTTAAAGTCCTTGGGGTTGTGAGCCCTATATTCTCTGATGGCTCATTTGGTGTGAAAGGACTGCTGAGCTGTGGGTTTAGTAGGAAGATTCCAAGGACAAAAGTTTACCTAGGTATTGTAAAAATGCATATGTACAGCATTAGCATGCTGTTGGGCTTTGAGCCGTTGTGGTGGTTCTGGCATGTACTGAACGCCCTTTGATCACTCGGGTTTTGGACTATCTTATTGTAGATTTTTTTGGTATATGAACTGGAAAATATTTTATTTGCTAAGTGAAAGCAGTGTTCTTGAGGAATATTGATGGAGTACTTTCATTAAACGTAATCTTAAAGGCCATTTCGTGGTACTCAACAGCAAGTGTGTACTTCCAAGTTTGAGTGTTTGTTTTTTCTTTCAGTAGCTGAGAAAAAATTGATTTGTCTGTTTATTGGTCATGAAAGAATTTGTTTTCCTGTACTGCATCCCCAACTGTGTTCAGTACATATCTAAAGAAAGGGAAATGTGTAAAAGTATTTATAAAAGTAATTGAAAGTTGCTTTAAAACTGTGCCTTATGCACAGTCATGTTTCCAGGACCTGATGCTGTATTGTTGGTAGCCTCCAAAGCCTTTTTCAGTGCTTCCCCTAAACTTTAAATATGTGCTGGGAGCTACTATATTGGTCAATAATTGCTAGATTCAGCAAACCAAAGATTCCTACAAAAACATTCTGGTCTTTGCAGTGGAAAAGTCAAAATAACTTCTCAGGGTAGGGCAATTTGAATGTTTTCAGGTTTTGAGGGTATCCTGGCTGTTCTCTGTGTAGCCTGCAAGACTTGATTAGACTGGAGTAAGGTGACTTTTTGGAATTGATTGGCCCTGGTGGAAGGGGGAGTGTGGGCTTATTGCTGCAGAGTAGCAGTTTAAACCTGCGGAAATGTCTAGGGCAAAAGAGGTAAAAATGCATAAATCTATCCTGAACGGTATCCAGACTGTTAGCTTTCTATTTGCTCTGCAGTTGGCTTTGCAAGGCATCTCTTCCTGCTTTTTCCTCAGGTAGCCAAGAGTTCCTAAATACAGATGCTTAAACACACATTTGCTAGTTGTGCTAGAAAGGGGTGGCATCAGCACACAGTGCTTCTGTGAGGAGGAATATTTTTCTTCCACCTCAGTGTTGGGACTCGGTGGGCTCCTCGGGGTTAGCGTCACATTCTGCTTACCAATACCTGCAGGACCAATGTTTCAGAACCCTGTAAGGACCCAAGTGCCATTCTGGTGATGGTCCAAGTTCATGGGAATAGACTCTGCTCTTAAAGCTGGAGTTACTTCTACAGGCTATGTTGTTTGTTGGGTTTTTTTAAAGATGAATTAGGCTTGACATGGGGGACAAAGTGAACTTGAATGTTGTTTGTAAGAAAGAGGTCCTGTTATGACCCTGTCTATGTCTATGGAGGTCTGGTTTGAGATTTGGCCCTTACTGAGCAAGAGCTTGAGTTCCATTTAAAGCAGAGTTGTGTGGGGGGAAGGGAGATGCTTTTGCTCTTTCGCTGTGGTTCACTTCTTTTTTTTCCTCTCAGTGTTGGGTTGCAACCACTGAGTTCATGGCATGATCGTTTTCAGATGAGAGGATAGGGATAGGCCTTCAGCAGAGCAAGTCAGATTAGAAGCGTACCTAACCAAGTGAAAGAGGATTTGACAGTGCCTGAGTATCCAATATGTGGAACTCAAAATACGTGTTGAGTACCTGTTTGTAGCACCCAGGGCTGGTTTCTTAAGTAGCTTGGATATTTGTCCGTAACTGTCACTCTTGCCTTAGCACTATGTAGTAATGTGTATCTGCATGGCAACAAAGGACTAGATCCAGTGTACTGGAGAAAATAAGAATTTGCCCAATTTGATACTTGCTTTAAATAGCATCATATATGCTCATTTAATTGCTGTGTGGTTAACAAAACTGACATTTGATACAACTGAAATGGGCTCTGTTGTGGTTCAAAAAAAGTACACACATTAATGGAGACTAATCTGTTCTAGCTTAAAGCTGCCTTCAAGCACCTAGAACATGTACTCTACACAACTTACTGCAGTCTCCACGACCTTGGCCTTGGTCGCAAGAATGTGTTTGATGAAGTGCATAAGACTCTGTGAGGCCAGAAAGTGGTTAAACTTAAGTAGCATACAGTAGTAGAGAATGGATTAATTATTTCGCCTGGATAATTAACTGACAATTTTAATATTGAAAGGAATACTTAGTTTAGTAGTTCCTAGTGTCAGTTACCCAGCTGACTTCTCCAGAGGTCTTAAAGCTTTTCCCATGAGTACTACTCTTTAAAGCTTTTCTAGTGGTCAGTAGGAATTCTGATTCCAGGGCTCTTAATGCCTGAAATACCAGCACACCCAGTCCACAGAGACCTGATCTCAACATGCAGAATAAGTTCATGACCAGCAGTGGTTTCTTCCTGTAGTTTACTTTGTGTTTTTATTCTTGGTTCATTCTAGGAACACTTGAGAGGAAACAGAACAGTGGCTGCTTATTCCCATATTTGGTATTGTTCTAGACAAAATGAACATCCTTCCTCACTAAAAGAGGGGTGATAACAGTGTTTCTGGACACTCTAACCTTCCTCAAACCATGGGTTAGTCTTTGCAGAGTCACACTGGGTCTGTTTTCTTAGTAGCTGTGTAAGGTGCAGTTTTCTATAGGTAGTTAGTGATGTTAAGCAGTCAGGTGGCACTCATGGGGTGGATGAAGATTAGTGGGTCTGCATCTTCACAATACTAAAAGCTTGTCTTTACATAGTACAAGTCCTTGTTCTACAGCAGAGCTTCCATTGGTCTATACATTAGTAGCGGTGTATTTTAAATTATAAAGAATTAGTGGAGGTTACAAAGTACTTTTAAAGGCTGAGTGTTCATTTCACTAATTGCTGATAGTGGAAGAGGAAAGAAAAATTAGAACATCAATGCCAGTTATACCTCCTAACTTGCTCCTTGTGTTTTTTTCTTGAGACCTGTACTTGGACAGGCTCACATTGTATTCTGTATTCCCAGTACAGACTTGAGAGTCAGGGGGGAACCCCAAGTCTTAAACCTGATTTCTTACAAACAGTTGCTAATAAAACCATATGGAGAAAGAAGCAAATATAGTGTACTTCAGAAAAGCATTGCAACCACTAGAAATGTACTCCCCACTTACTGATGAAAAAGCTAGCTGCCTTACCTGTTCTCATGCAATTCACCAGTAAAAATATAAATTAATTCTGTGACAGCAGAGTTTGTTCTTTAGTTTAGGAGTACTGAGCTTGACCTCTTCTTTTTCTTAAGTATTGCAATCTGTACTTAAACTCAAACTAAATAAAGTTCAAGTGCATGTGTCAGACTGCCCAAAATTAAGCTGTCATGGGTAGAATCTTGACAAAACTAAAAAATGCCCCATTCTGGATAAGAAGTGAATTGTCTGAAACCCATCCAGAAGAGCAGAACACAAGACAAAATTCTAAATCCCTGTTTCAGAGACATAGGATAAGTCTATAGGCTTAAACAACCTTTTTTCCAGTCGTGCAAGTTTCTTTTGTGGAAAAGAATTTAAGAGCTGTTTATTCTGAAAACAGTCTTAACTTGTGCAAAAGACAGCAAGTGCTGAAGGGGGTGTATGTACAGCTTGTACCCTTAGTGTATAGCCAGATAGTTCATAAACTGTTTGCCATCGCTAGGGATATTCTGATTAATCTGTTCTGAAGGTGGTAGTTTGAGTGTAATAGAGAAGCATGTTGTTACCACAGTTAATGAATTAGTCATGAATAGCTATTTAGCCTGACACACCTCGAGAGTGCTCACCTACTGAAATCGGGTTTTCTTTTGTGCAGATAATTTCTTAATGATACAGACTGGTGCAGTTTTCCTCCGGAGACCATTAGGTAACTTTTCACTTGACTTGTCCAGCCCATGGGTCTGTTCTGAGAGCAGAATGCATTTAAAATTGCAGTTAGCAGGCTTATCCTGCTACAGTACGGTAGGATTTGTCTTTGTGCTGAGCGTGGCTGGGGTGCAGCCTGGGACCGCAAGGGACAAACAAGCTGAACTGCTTGCATCAGTTTGATTGTAACCTGCCTGCTGGGGTTTGTACTGGGTCTCTGATACTCAAGAACAGTTAAATAACTCATACCTTAGTGTGGGGGGGAAAAGAGGCTTCCATCAAAAATACTAGCGGTAACTTTCTACTGTTCTAGAATGCACTTAAGACTTTGGGAGTTCTTCCTAGTCTGCACTTCGAAAATACATAGCTGGACAGTCAGTAACTGGGATGTTAACTGTCTGGTGTGAGGTAGTTATGGTCATGAATTTTGCATCTGAAGCAGATAGTATTTTAGAGGAATATCCATTTTTATTTAAAAATTATTTTACCTGAGGACTACAGTTAGATCTTAAAGATGGAAGTCAGGGTTATTGTGTTGGTTCCCCCCCCCCACCCCAGGGCTTCAAAAGTATTTGGTCATTCTGCTCTTATGTAGATGTAGAGTAGTAGGCTAACTATGAAATACTAATCCTGTTGCTGTTTGCTCATTGAGAGTGCAGGTGTACAAACAGGAAATGAAAAAACAAAGGGGAAGTTAATATCGTCTGATTGCCAAAACAAAAAAGCACCAATTCAGTAGCTAAAATTATATTCAAGCTGGTAACAGGATACAGTGAACAATGAAGAATGTTTTTTACATTATGTAGCTAAATGTGTCCTTTTAGGGCTTGTTTTGCAATTATTCTTGACCAATTGAAACTCTTGAGGTGGGAAGTAGTCTACCTCATTTAAATGAACCCACTTTTTTTTTTTTTGCATGGTATCTCAGTGAGATGCCTAGTCACTTATTTTTCATTCTTGGTATTTTTGAAGACTTGGGAATATAGTCAAGACCTAAAACTGAGTAGAAAGTTTTTTTAAGTCAGGGCAAGTCAGGACATAAGGATTAGAACTGGCAGATGGGGGAACACTTTGTTATTCTATCCGTTTGCTACTGTAGCTGTAATAAAACATAGTATTTTTCACTTTATTCCTGTTCCTGTCTTCCAGTCTCTAGTGTGACAGTGTCCAAGATCCTTGCTGAAGTACCACAGCTGTGCAGAGCCTCTGTGATCACTCTGTGGATGTTGTTTTGTTCTGGTGCTATTTTAATGTTCCGTGTCACTATTAATCACGACAAAGAACTGAAACCTCTTCAGTGCTTCATTTGGAAGGTTTTGTCAGTTTTGATAGCTCTTCTAAAAAAATACTGACTCGTCAATGACTAGATTACCGGTGTTGCTCTCTGGAGAAACTTGGGCTTTACCTGATGCTCTCGCATGCAAGCACTGTGTAAATTAAACCTTGATAAACATGGTTGTTTGACAGGAGCAAACTCCAAAGTAAGATAGCTGCGGGCTGCTCCTGTTCTTTCTGACTGTAATTCAGTGGAAACAAAATTCTTCTGGCAGTCAGACACTGCACAAGGAGTATGCAGAAGCACCTCTGGTTATCTCATGGTCTGATTCTTTAATCTACAGATTTGAAGAGGCTCTTTTTAGTTGGATGAGGCATGCTTAGCTGCACAGCATAGTTCTTCATACGGATGTTCAGATGAACGTTTTGTAGCAGAAAGAAAAAGGCCCAGGCAGAGGGAGGACTGGGATGGTTAAAGATCACATGTCTGATCGGTGATGTGTTTTTCCACTGTTGCTTCACTAGATGATGCACAGAGCTGTGCATGTTAAAGGAACCTTGCAGAAAACAAGCTTTTCTCAGTTACTATACTTCAAGGAAACCAAAGCATGTAATGGCATCAGTGAGGGTTTTGGGAGTAGGAGTGTGAATCCCAAGGCTATGTCACTGAATGACCGACCTTGTAGCTTCAAATTCCGCCTTATTTGCGGAAATGGTTAAAGCATTCCATGCCTTGTGCCTTTATCCCCTTTTCAAGTATAACAGGAGAGCATACTGCCTTCAAGTCACCGCGATGGGGGTGAATGGCCCCCCCTCCCCTTACGAACACCGGTACTATACCCATAGCATTAGAAGTAGTAGGAGATGACGTGGAGGTGAACTCTGTACTCTTCCTCTGTCTCCTGGTCTACAGCTACTTCTAAATGCTGCAGTACTGTGAGGAAATGTTCATGTTTAAAGCCCAACAGTTTTTCACTAAATTAAATTGAAGTGAAATCAATAGACATCTGAAATGATAGAATGAGATTTTATGCTACTGCATATGAGATATGAAGATTTAATAGGAAATTGTGAAGTGGATTATTCATGTACATACTTAAAAACTTAAAACATTCTACTGCACGTAGGCTTTTAGCTGCATGTTTCTGCATTTAAATGCATTACAACCTACAGGAGAGGCATTTTGTGTTGCTTACTTTATAAACAATTTACAAATTTTACTAAAGAACAGTTTCTCCTAGGGTGTTCTTTTTTTTCTTTTGAAAAAGAAAAAAACCCTGAGGCTTTCTTTAATTAATATACATTATTCTAACGGGTTTTGTTAACTGGATGTATTAACAATGGAGTGAGACTGAAATATTAAAAATTGTATTCTCAACAGCAAAGACTTGCAGATTTGTTCAGTTGCTCTGTGGATTATGTCCTTTTTTATTTAAAAAAGGATGCTATCTATTAAAAAAAAAATGCATCGACTACCTCCAGATTGTCTTTCCTTAGAGTCCTGCAGGGACAAACATTCATAATTGCTATAGATATTTTTTGCAGAAGCAAGGGGGGGGAATGGTTTTCTTTTCAACAAAACTGAACGAGGAATAAATAAACCTGTCAGAATAGGTTGGCAAGTTATTACAAAGACCTGGATATTTCATGGTTCTTTGTTCTTTTTTTAATTGTGTGTTTGTAATTAGAAGAATTTGGTTTTTGAAAGCCTCAATGAGTTTCAGTATTTTAGGTGTTGAATAATTCGCACTAAACTTTGTTTACGCTTTGTTTATGGTACCAAAGAACCTCAAGCAATTGATCAAAAAGACTTGCCGCATTCCTTTATTCACAATTAGTTTCTGCTTAGTAACAAACTTTAGAAACAGCTAAGATTTTGCTAAGATAGTTATGTTTACTTAAAGACTGGTACTGTGCCGAGCCTCAGCATTGTATTAGGGCTGCCCAAATCTTTCCCATTCCTGGGTATTTTTTTTAGTTCCGTGGAAGAATGTTCCAACACATGTTAAGTTTGGTTCCAGTTTGGCTTTTTCTTTTTTGTAAGGGCCCATTTCTTTATTTTCAGGTTTGTATAGATGCTATGGCCAGGTACAAGCAGCTTGACTAGAAAATGAGCTGTGCTGGAGTGTTTTATTGGATTTATTAATAGAGTTTAAAGTGATGTTTGTCTTTATTGTGAAGAAACTTTCTGACCACTGACTTCTTCAGACTGTGCTGGAGTGATGGTGTGTGGTAGTATCGAGGAATAGCTTAGTTTTCTGTAAATAATTATCAGATCTTGTAACTGACACTGGTAACAAGGAATTGTCTGGGATGACGTAGAGGAAAAAATTTCACCTGAAATCGCTTGGAAGAACTTGCCTCTAAGTTCATATCTAAGTCTTTTTTTCAAAGGAAAGAAAATAAATTTTAATGAAAACAGTCTCATAAATGTAGAAGCATGTACTGCATCAGAACTTTGGCATCTTCTCATGTGTATTCAGACATCATATGTCAGTGCTCCAAGAGTTTATGGCATTGACTTAAATTCTTGGTCATCTAAGAATCTCACATAATTGTATTGTCATGACATTTATGGAAAACTCCAAATATTCAGTAGTAAAGAAAAGGCAGTAGTTCTGGTTTCCAGGCAATGGCAGTGTGTCTCTTTTTTTTTTTTTTTCTGTGCATATTTATCTTAACTTTCTGAAGTAGCAGAAGGTTGAAAGTTGCTGCTTAGCCTGGACTTTGAGCTGCCTGTTCTGAACCATTCTGAAGAACCAGCTGAGCTGTGGACATCTGCTGCTTCAGAAAACAAAGGTGAGCTGAGACAGGAATGAGTATTGCTCACAGGAAAAAGGGCCAAAACCAGCCAGCTGGGTAGCAGTGGAATTAGAGATGGATCTTGGACAGTATGAAAATGGGATAAAGCTCTTTGTCCCTCCCAGTAACTGCAGTGAAAGCCCTGAAAACAGACCTGCAGGTTTGGGATTATCCAAAGGCTAATACAGCGTGTTGAACCCTTAGCACCAAGGAAAGCTGTTGATAATGTCAATATTTCTTTAAGAAGCTTTTTTTTTTCAGTATTGCTTCTGGAATGATCCTGATGCTTCCCCCCCCCCCCTTCTGGTTCTGGTTCTAATTTACAGGTGCCTCAGTGTTTCTAGGCCAGGTGTGAGGAAGACAAAAAAGCTGGTGTGGCAGGAGAAATAGATTGGAAGGGTGTGTCCAAGTTCATGGCAGCCCTGTGCAGAGTAATGGGCAATGACACTGAGTTGAACTCTGACGGGTACCTCTTCACCGAATCTGTCCATCTGTGTACCTCTCTCAGGATGATGGAGTGTGCGGTAGAGTACACTTACTGACCTGGTACAGGCTAAAGGTGCAACTGCTGGTATCGCATTTGGGCTGTATTTTTAGCACACCACTTTAAATCGTACTTGTTTTCAGCGAGGTGGAGTCAAAGGCTTTACAGCATGGTGGGAAGACCGTGAGCTGCTCCTGTGGTCCTGCTGTGGTCATAAGGAATACATTGCTTAGCAAGCGGACATGTAAGCTTATAGGAAAGCTGCTTGAGTACGAGCTGGTTTCTGTGCCAGAACTTTATTTTTAAAGGACCACAAATCTTGGCTTTAATGTGGAGTGTAGAAAAAGGTAAAGGGCTTTTACTGCTAAGGGCTTCAGTAGCATAATGAATTTGCAGCAACTAAAAGTTAAAGCATATTGATAATCTGAGCATCTGGTTTGTGTCCAGGTTGTTCAGGGGTGGAGGGAGGGAAACAGTATTCACCTAACAGCTGTCTTTTTCTGAATCAGAATGCTATGTTTAGATGAACAGTCATTCAGCTGATTTTAGTTTACATTTGAACTTTTTTTTTTTTAGTTTATGTGAGTTTGACTGGGAGTTCAGCGTTTGAATGAGCACAGAAGCTGAAAGCAAGATACATCACAGGCATTTAATGTGTTTTTATGTTGAAGCCCTGTTAGCAGAAGTCTTCAGCCACAGTTATAGTTAGTTAATATCTGTTAATGTAGTTAATATTATAGTTAATATCTGAGACCTAAGGGTTTTTTTCCTCAATTTCTGCCCCCCCCCCACCCCAAATTTTATTATGAAGTTTAGCATTTTGCTTAAGGTTATAAAAGCTGGCTAGCCTTCTCTTTTGGAGATAAGATGCTGAACTGTTTTACTGTTAAGGAATATAAGTAAGTAGCTGTATTAATTATGTTTGAAGTTATCTGACAGAAGTTATTTGAAGACCAAAATGAGATTTACAAGTTGATAGGGTTACAAATGATGGTGATTAAGGGAAACTAATGTATAACAAAATCATGCTGAGTACAGATTTGCATCAGTACAGTTGTAGGGGAGGAGAGAAACACTTATTTGGATTGAGCTTCAGTTTTTGGATGCTTTGCATCTTTTCACTATACTTGATTTTTCAAATGAAGAGGAGCTTTGGTTAAATGAGGTGTCTTTAAGAGAGAAAATTGTAATAATTTTCTGTCAGGAAGCCAAGGTCAAACATAGAAAAGGAAAATTAAAGGGGAAAGGAAATGCAGCATTGCACTGTACCACTACAGAGATTCTTTTAAATAAAATTAGAGTAACTTGTACACAGCAGTTTTTCTTCAAATATAGTACTTAGCTTTTCACTTGGTTTCCCTTTAAGCCAAAGTTAGGCCAACTGGAGTACATTCAGCACTTCTTTGTCTGGCATCTCTGCTCAAAGCATAATTGTGCCATTGCAAAATCTGTGAGACAATCTAATATGTATCTTGGTAGTATCAGTTTCTTATAGCCAATGTATGAAGGGTACTAGTTTGCGAATGAACTTGCTTGTTCACGCACCTGGTAAATGCCTGTAGTGATGCAGATAGCTAGGTGTCTAAATTGGTTTTCAGTTGTCTTTCTTGGTCCAGTGATAATTTGAATGCAAGATATTAAGCATTCTAACTTATTAAAAAATCAGTGGAAAACAGCTGTTTCTGTTCTAAAGCCTGTCTTTTGTAGACTAACAGGAACTATTACTTTACCCATAGTTACTAAAGATGCTGCAGATGCAGGGGTCACATACAGGCGTTGTTGGTGCAGCTACATAATCATAAAGACCCAGTCTCCTAGTGTTGAAGATCACATTCATAAATGTTGGGCCAGACACATAATTCAACTAATAACCATGGTGTTCCGCTGAAGCAGAATAGAGTTTTCATATTCCCACTGCATTACTATGCTTCCACCTTTTTGGGTCATAATGTACATGTGGAGGATAATCTGGTTATGAGAATATCTCTGTTAAGGACACTCAATAGGACCTGCTTGCCCTGTTGTAGTGGAATTGGTTGGAGTGAGAATCAAACCCTGACAAAGCATGGATGAACCTGTGTGTGAAGTTGTCTGCTGCTTGTTAAGCACTTTCATTATCCTTTCACTAAGTTCCCACTTTCGTATCTTTACTTTGAGTAGTTTATAAAGTTTTCCTGCTCTCATGTACTTTGCTAAAGAAAAATCTCTTTGCCCCTGCCTATTTAGATTTGATCCTTGCATGCATTAGGGAAAACCTGGAGTGGCCTGCAAACTTTTGTGTATTGGGTCCTTAACACCGCTGCTGTAGGAAGCGGGGAGGAAATTGGACTGTCAGACTGGCAAGCGAATGAACTGTGAGTTCTGGAAAGGGTATGCTCCAAAGCTACACTGCAGTTGTGTAGCCATCCTTTATGCTGGAAGCAGATGGCAAGCACTTTGCAGTTCAGGCCGGAGATCAGCTGAGAAAGCGAAGTACTATCTGAGTCTCTGCGTGAGATCTGTTGGGTCTGATGTATGTTGCTTCCTGTTGCTGTTTGAGTAAAAACAACTTTTTGTGAGCTGTCATGAAATTGTCCATTGGAAAGATGTGTAACTAATTCCTGTGGTGGACTGCTCAAAGGAATTCTTGTTTGTATTTATGTAATAATTAAACAAGGAAGTATTTGTATCTGCACGCACTGAAATAAATAAATTTGGATTCATTTAAGGATTTAAAATAAAGATTTAATCAATGTGTGAAATAGTCTATATCCCACACTGTCCAAAGTAAAATTGGATTTCTTGCATGAATAGCAAAACATGAAAGCTAATAAAACGGAATGTGTGTCTTGAGCCACATGTGCCTTACCATGCGGGTGTCAGCTCCGTGGTAGGTGCGTGAACACCACTCCCCGAGCCTTTCCCGGCTGCTCTGAGTCAGTACTGCTGAGGTACAGGGAGCTGCACCAGTCCTGGACCTTTTCCTCTCTTTACTCAGCACTCTGTGAAATTAAAATAAACATTCAGCAATTTTTACACTAAGGCCTCCTCCTGACTCCCTAAACATGCTTCTTTGGCCACTGTCACGAGTGAGAGGAGCTGGCGGCTCCCATGTGCAGTGGGGACAGGGGTGTGGGGGGAGCTTTTCAGCTCTTCCCTGTGTTTCCCCCCTCTTCCTGCTGCAGGACTGTGTTCCTAGGGCTCTCCCAGTTCAGGTAGTCCCCCCAGTGCTGTGGCCTGTGTAGAACCTGAGTCACCTGAGCTCTACATCTAAACACAGTCCAAGGACAGATTATACAACTCTTTAATCTAGTTTGTAAGTAGATATTCTTGAAGCCACCTCATTGGGAGAATCCCAGATAAACCTAACACCATGCCTTGAATTGTTGTAAGCAGGGCTTTGGCAGGGGAGCTCTTTATCCCGCCTGCCAGCCTGGTACAGCACAGCAGTGATGATCTCGTACTGCCCTGCTCATCCCAGTGGGAACAACACTCTGTGTACAGTAGGGCAGGCCCCAGTTTTAACAGTGGGAAGATGGAAGCAGGTATCTCAGGTTAATTTGAAACCAGTGACCCTTCCTGTGCCCACGTTTAGAAATAAGTAATTGACCGCGTGTCTTATTTTTGGCATCTAAGCAGTTAAATGCTGCAGCTGAGCAGTGCATTACACAGTTTTGTAGTGTCAGCACAAAGGTGCTTGTTGGTACATAGTGTTGAAAAACTAATCTTGGCCACAGTTATCTGCTGTGTTGCAGCTTTTGCTGTTTTATCATGCCTATTGCAATAAAGAGTGTTTTTCCTTAGCCTGGACTGCCACAAGCATGTGACTACATGACAGTCTCCACTTAAAAAGTTTATATTTCCTCTGGTTTGTAAATAAGTTAAGAAAATGGCTGTATTTGTACCTAAAAGGAAAAAAAACAAAAAAGAGAGAAACCAAAAGAGGCTTGAGCTGCAGTTTTTCGGAACTATTTTAAATTCAGATACGATTCAGGGAGATGATTTAGCTAATGTATATTTTAGAAATCAGTCTTTCAATTCATAGTTTTACTCAACTAGATGAAGCTGTTGGCATAAAAACATCTAGTTTGATATTATTGTTTAAAAACAACAGTAACAAAACGAGGTCCGAGCCAATTCCTACAATCTCTCCAACCTGTTGTATTCTTGCTCACAATCCGTTAGAAATTGATGAGGACGAATACAGCCAACAAAACTGTAGCAGTTTAATATTGAGAAGAAAATAATTTAGTTTTTGCATGAACTGCTTTGCTTTTAATTAACCAGGTAACAAAAAGTTACTTTTTGTTCATCTTCTAAAAGTAGTGGACTACAGATTGAAAACAAATTACTAGATGTTGATGATTCTGTTTCATTAAGCTTTTTCAATGATTTAGCATTTTTAATGGAAAAAATGGAGCTATCTTGTGTGGGTACTGATGCAGAACAGGAAAAAAAACCCCAAAGAACCTGAAAGCCTTAGCAGTCTGGGAAAACAGTTTATGACTACAGTTTAATGTAGCTAGCGTGTTAAAATGTGTAGAAATATATTATGATCGTAATGAAAAATCAAAGGAAAAGTCTTAATGGTAGATACATAGTTCTTAATCCAGACAATGTTTCCATGCAGTACAATGCACGATTTAAGACATTTCCCATCATTTTATTATGTAAAAGTTTCCTCTGGCAATATTATTTCAATAAAATTGGTTGCTGAAAAATAGATATTTTATGATGAGAGAATAACATGACAGCTAAAGTTTTATACTAAATTAAAGGAAAGATTAAAACCTGTAATAGTTTGGCATCTCTTTGTCGTGCTTCACGATTACTGGTGGTATTGCTATTGACCATGTTTTTTCAAAGTCATGGTTTATTGGGAGTGTAACTAAAAATATGAGCTTATAAGTGCTTTATTTCGGAGTATAGTGTCTTCCTGCTTATAATTAAAACATTGAACTGATTATGTAAACATCTGTTGTTGGGAGTGAGGTATTTTCAAAGTGCTAGTGGTGTCACTGGAAATCAATTCAGTAGATGCAGACAGAGTGGATTTGTTGTAACTGATGCTCTGGTTACAGTGGAGTAGTAACTACATGGTGTTTTAACAGGAGCACTTTTATTCACTGGTCTACAAATACTATAATGATTTCTGCATCTTTAATACTTGCAAAAAAAATGTATTGATTTATCCTTTAATCCTTTAATGTTGCCTTGTTGACTTACCAATTTAAATACTAAGGAGTTCAGATCTATTGCCATCCTCTTTGCTTTCCATTCTGTATAGATAAAGAGAAGCAAAACCTGCAGCTAAAAATAAGGTTAAAATAATTATTTTTCTTCTCTTGACATTAGCTGGTACACCTGAATCCAGTGGTCTTTTGTGGGAGGACGGTGTGTGTACAGCAAGGGAAACCATGACAGGAGGAACAGGTAGCATTAAAATCCAGAGACCAGGTCTGCCAGACGGTGTAGCGGCAAGTATTTAGTCCTCTTGCACAGATAACAAAGAAAAATTGTATAATTCAGTTTAAGACTACTGAGCTTCCCCCACTCCTCCCCCAGCATTTTTTTTGTGTGTTGATGAAGTAGCAAAGGCAGATCCTCAGTGACAGCAGTTATCCAACTGTACACCTGTACGCCGGGGGTTAGACCTGAGGAGATGCTGTAGCCATCCTCTCATTAAGACTGCCGTATCTTTGTGGAAAATAGAGCACTATTGTCCCAAAAGTGGAGTTTGTCACCCGGTGTGCACCAAGTCAGTCCAGACACAGGATATCATTTTATGGCATTTCTGTTCAGAGATGGATGCTAGGTGGTAATCCACAACGCTGTCTTACCCGGTTACAGTCCCATTGTGTATTTATACCCCTCAAAATGTTAGTCCTGTCTTCTTGGCCACATCCCCCTAATTACAATTGGTTAGCTCTTACCTCTTCTAACTGCAGTTGGTTAGTTCTTTTCCTGCTCCGATTTAAAGGCACAGTGTCTCTTAAATTTACTCAGCGTGCTCAGTGAGTGAGGGTTCTAATTCAAGGAGGGTCTTAGGCACTTGGAGGTGTGGTCTTCACTTTATAATGAAGTTTCGGGGCTTGTGATGACACAGGCTCCCATGCTCTGGGATATTTTACACTTCGAGGACAGCAGTTCCCTTCATTCCTGATAAGGGGTAAATCGCTCCCATTGTCTGGAAAGGCAGACTGGCCTGGCACTATCTTACTGTTCACATACTCCCTCCCTGAGTTACAAGTTTAACTTCCTCATTGCCAGGTGACAATATGATACAAGGAGGCGATATGTGTAGAGTCTGGGCTAACCAGCCGTTAAACTGCTTTCACCCCCTAACTTGGTGTGCTGCAGAGTCGTGTGCCCTTAGTCTGCCGATGGGAACAGACATCCTTCAGTTGTCATGGTGAAGGGATAGTTGGAGGCTCCAGCAGTGGCCAGTCATTTTCCAGTGAAACTCTGTCACAAAGCCATCGAGCAGGGGTACTGCTGGGGACAGGCTTTGGCCTTAAATCTGCGGTTAATGTCTTAGCAGCATCAGCCCAACGGGGAAACAAATACCTTGATTTTGCCGTGAAACAAAGGGGTCAGTTGAAGGGGTGAAAGGAAGAGCGACTTCCAAGGGCTGTTCATGTGCAGCCTTACAAAGAGGGCAGTGACAGAGTAGGAAGGAATTCACTGGTGCTGGAGCCTGGGGTTCCAACAGCTGGGAGACGGGCAGGGAAGGGAGCGCTGACATCAACCAGAGCAGGACGTGGCTGGTGTGGCGTGGTGTAATATGCCACTGGTTTTACTTTCTCCAAAAACTTCAGCTGGCACCAGTCTAGTGTGTACCACACAGCACCCAAATGCTGTCTTCTCGCAGCGCACATGTGAGACACTGGTCCATGCACAGAGCTGTTCTGAGAGTCTTCTCTCTGCAAACCAGACGGTAAGCTCCTCGTTGACTTCAGTTTCTCATTTAGTTTCAGGATGATCAAGGAAAAATATGTTCCGTCTGATGCTAAAGGAGAGGCAGTGGCATTTTGCCTGAATTTACGGACTGAATTTCAAACTACGTAGTTCAATTAAAGACCTGTCTGCATCTACTGAATCAGTTTCCAGTGACATCACTAGCACTTTGGAATGACTGAAAATACCTCACTCCCAACAACAGATGTTTACGTAATCAGTTCAGTGTTTTAATTATAAGCAGGAAGACACTATACTCTGAAAGAAATAATAATATTTTTTGTAAACTGACACACAGAGGAATACTCAGAATAAATTAATCATAGACAAATTGTTTTCTGTTTTGTTTTTTAAAAACAAACCAAACAAAAATAAAACTAAAATAATGTTCTTGTTCCAAAGGGGTGGATGAGACTTTGGCGGCATTGCAGCAGTGGAAAATCTTGTGATCTTTGACCTCTGAGGTGGCAATTGCTATGTAGTATTTTGGGGGAGGTAGTATGCAAATAATCTCAGAGCATCTGTTTTCCGGGGAGATACCAGGAGGAGGAACCAGCACCTGTCCTTTTTTTTGTAGTGCTGGTGACGGACGGAAGAAAAAGTTCACATACACATGTATGCCCCCGTATTGCACAGGTGCCAAAATGAACTTTAACACTCTGTGGAACTGTGACAGCAAGCCTGGGTTAAAACGTACAGTATTTTGTGGTATTACATGTAAGATGTATGATTGCACAAACCCCTTTGAAACCTGTTTTTCATGGTGAAGAGTGGCAGATATCAAAACTTTATTATTCATTAAGGACTAATATGCCAAGGTGAAACTTGTTTGTTGTAATTGTTCTCTTGCATTTCCCTAACTTGCATGATAAGTATATACTGATGCAAACTGCATTTACAATTTACACATCAAGAGTTAGTGTGTATGGATGCTGCTCAGTGAAACAACTGGAATGGGGATATATATATATATATATACAGACACACTCGTCAACTAAATTTTGCTATGGCAAAGCCTGTCCTTTATCCACCACAGTCACATGAAATTTTGCTACTCATGCCACAGGGAAAAAGTCAAACTTAGAACTGGAGCCTGCTCAATGAGCCAAGTATGGCAGTTAAGATCTAAGAGCAAGTCAGCTGTATTAAGTAGTTAACAGTATTGCATTTCCTTGAGGAGATTATTTCTTGGAACATTAGGCCACAGCCACCCAAAAAGCTGTGGAGTAAGCAAACATGAATTTACAGTACATTACTTTCTGGTATTTGCCCACTGTCTCTGTAAATTGTGTCAAAAGCTTACCCATGTTAGCATGATCTGCTTTTAAGCTCATTCCCATCCTTACATTGTTTTGTTGAGCAGCTGTGCCATTTTAAAAATAAACTTGAAAAAATATTGGTGAAAATTAATACTGTTGCAATATCGCCACAGCCAAACTTTGGTTTTGATAATGTTCTGTCACTTATCTTACAAGAATGCTGATGTCTTCCGTGACTCCTGAAAGTGAGCATCATGTGTGTACCCTGAAGACATCTCACATTGCCGTAACTCGTGTTGTGTTACAAGCATGCATTTGCTATCCAGGGAAGCAGGCTCTAGTTTCCGTCTCCTCCTCTTCTCCCAGCCCCGGCGGCTGGCAGAGCTGCAGGGAGCGGGGGGTGGTGGGGGGGAGCTGCCCCAGGGCCAGCCCCAGCGCCCGCACAGGAGCTGATTTGGGGCAGCTGGGATCTCCCGCAGCCTGTCACCAGCTCTGGAGTCAGTCCTTCTGGTCACGTTGGGCTGAATCCACCCCTGCCTGAAAGCCAACAGTGAGAACTGACGATGTTTCCCCAGAGAAATCTTTTTCTCAGTATTTTATTTCTCTAGTTGTGGTTTGGGGGATACTGACCTGCTAGCAGTTTCCACTCCTTAATACATTTTTGATAATTTTTGTTCTCGGTATAAAATGTCTGTCCTGCTGCTAGATGCTCAATATTTTTGCTTTGCTATTTCCTCAAATCTTAAAGCACTGCTTTTTGTTTTCTTTAATATGTCCCTCATGTTAAATTTAAATAATTTGCCTTTCATCTTTGTCCATCTTTAATTTCCTTTCTGCAATATGGCCACGTCGTTGCAGCCAATATATCTATTTTTTCTAACATTAGATATACAAGAGCTATTTCGGTGCACTTTTGTCTAGCATGGCTTCTCAGTTTTGATTATCCTAGTTGAGGACCAAAATTCACCATAAGTATTTCTGTAGTGTTTTCTACCGAGAACAGCAGACTCTTTCACTTTATAGGAATATGGGAAAGATTCCTATAAGTGGAGTATAAAAGTTTGCTATTTTGATGAATAATAGAATTGGAAAAAGTTGTG
Source organism: Pterocles gutturalis (assembly GCF_000699245.1). Lineage (NCBI taxonomy): Eukaryota > Metazoa > Chordata > Aves > Pterocliformes > Pteroclidae > Pterocles > Pterocles gutturalis. The sequence continues at coordinate 24,583 of NW_010140979.1, forward strand.
TTTGTGTTTTTTTTCCCCCTCATTAGATGGAAAAAATGGTACAAATGATGCATGTATGAGACTTATGATGTGCCTCCCTTGGTAGAAGCATTGATGTCAGGTGTAAAGTAAATGGTGTGCAGCTTTTTCAGTTTTGTGACATCTTTGGTTAAGATGATAGCTGTGTATTCATAATACTAATCTGAGTGGAAAGAGACATGCCTCCAAAACTACAAGGATTCAAAACTACAAGGATTTTATGCAATAGTATTCTGTCGTAGCTGCAAAGGGAAAGAAAAGGTCATGCTTCTGATCATTTGACACTCTTACTGCCTCGTGACGGCTGAGAATCCCTTCTGCACTGTGATGGAGGATTGATGTTTGCTGCTGAAAAAAGCTGTCAGAGATTCAGGATGGCAGTTTTTCCCTTCGTGAGAATGAAGAATGATTATTTGCCGCATGTAGGTTGTTGTAGTTTAGACAGAATTCTGATGGAGAGTGAGTGAAACAAGGCTCTTCTCAGAGGCAGAATATACAGTCTCTTCTGATCCCGTGTTTTTAGTACTTTATTTTTAGATGTACTATTTTTAAACAGCTTGAAATACAAAAATATTTGCTTTTTTTCCCAGTTAAAAGAAAACCCTGTTGTGACACAGCATGACTCAAATCTTTTTACAGCCAGATCAAATATGTGTTGCTTAGGATAATGTAAAAATATATGAACAATAATAAAGGCAAAAATAAGAAACCAGGAGTTGTTATTGTAACACAAGGTGGAGTGCCGTGAAAAAAATGTTCTGTAAATAAATGTCTCATTGATATTTATTATTCATTCCAAACAAAGCAATAATGGTTTAACCGTATCGTACCAAAAGTAGTACACAAAGTATTGACATTATTTAGTACATAAAAAGTATTTTACATCCCTTCTCTTGGTATTAGTGTGGCATTTGTCTTCATCTGTTAATGAGTGGGTGTTGAGGGAGATCTACAAAGTAGGAGTAGAATTAATTTTTTAAGTTCTTCAGCGTCTTGATTGTTTAGATGCTGAAGATAATGAAGTTGTTGGGGCGGAGAGGACGGTGCTGCCTTGTCTCTAGCCGTGCTCTCCTGAAGCCGTACGGCTCGGAAACAGTAGGCTCCTAGCTCACAGGGTCATCTTGTGACTCATAAATATTATTCTTGTCAGTGCAAAGCAGATCTGATTTTGAGCCTAAAACAGCAACCAAATGAATAATAACAGCTGACGGCAATGCAGTACACGCCTTGAATTCCAGCTTTGCCAGCCCAGCCTCTGTTCCGTGTGCAGCATCGGGTGCTGGGTTTGAAGCTCCAGGAGAGCCTGGAGGAGACCTGGCAGCCAGGTTGTTCAACACTCGTGTTTCCACTTCTGTGGCTTTTAGTAGGCTTTTGATGTGTTTTTGGTTTTTTGTATTTTTCCTAATCTGCCAAGCTCATCTTTTTTTTCAGCTGCTTAGGCATTGTTAGTGCTGACACAAAGACTTTTGTTTGCTTATTTATTGTACAGTTAGATCACATCTTTCACTGAGAAAACCTAAGAGAAACCAAATTGCTGTTTGCTGACATCCGAGCTGCGCAGCCAGGCTTGGGCTGCAAGCTCCAAGCCTCTCTGTTTGCCTGGATGTGACCATGCCCCAGGAGACCGCTGTTTGAATTACTGAGTCCTCACTGTGGCTAGTGCTGGCATGGGGGCACGGGCCGCCTCCACCAGCCCTTGTTCTGCTGGCTTTGAAGCTCCTGGTCAGTCCCAGGAGACCTGACTTGTCGGTGGAGCAGGAGGAGAGGGGTGGAGGGGAAAGCATGTTGTGTGAAGGGCAACACAGCTGAGTGAATGAGTCTTGAGTCTTCCCTGGAAAGCAGGTTCAGGTTAAGGTGGGCACCAGATAACTAGTTGGGGTGTAAATTGCCTCCAGATTAGAGAGTACTGCATTTTTATGTGGATGGTAGGAACCTCTAGCTAAACTGAAAGTTAAATTCTCAAGAAATATGCAATAAAAACAAATCATTAGCATTTGCAAAGCAAGCGGTTGAAAAGCACTGTAATTGTTAAGTATATATTGTTGACCTTTAGGAAACATGCAGCCTGGAGAAATATGAAGAGTTGCTTTTTATAACCGCTATGATGCGGAGTTTTTTCAAATTATTTATGATAGGAAGTTTTCTTTAAATTTTAAAACCATATAAAACCAATTAACTGTTAGCTGGACGTGGTTATAGTGCCCGTTGGAAGTGGCTGAAGTTGATAAATTCAAGTTAGACTCTGTAATCAACACTGATGCGTGGAAGAGCAAGAACTTGGGGGTGGGTGGTATCCTGCAGAAACAGCACTCCCTGTTTTGTTGCCCAGGCCGAGGAGGTGCTAGCCACTGCACGTGGCCATCCAACTGGAGACGGGAGAGTGAGAGCAAAGTGTAACCGCAGATGCAGTTAGGCACTACTAGAGCTTGGGCTGATTTCTGGATCCTAGGGGAGGAGTCTGACAGTCATCTGATGATGATTTGCTGCTTCACTGTGTATTTGCATGTAGGGCCGTGCTTTAAGAGGGAAAAAGTAGTCCTGCTGCTAAAAACTGCCATTTAAAATGCGACACAGTATTAGTGCGAACTGCTTAGTGCTACCACTCTCAGCTGTCTTCCATGCTGTTGCTTTTTTGGATGTTTAGGCTGCTGCCATTTTATTAAATCTCTCTGCATCCTTTTCCATTTGACTGTATGTGATGCTGTAGCACTCAGATTTGGTTACAGCTGCCCATTAAAGCGGTGTGTACACGCTGGGGAGAGCTGCTCTGTGGGCAGGCTGAGCCGTCCTGGCACTGCCCTGCTTGCTTGCGTGCTGGTTCGCCTTGGTTTTGGGAAAGAACCCTTTGGCTTGGGGTGTGTGTGACCTAATCACGGCCAACAAGTCACTGGCTTTTTGCTTGCTAGTTTTCCAGCTCTCATTCCCTACAAATTCTGTAGCTTAATCCATTATCTGATACTAAACCACATTCTGTATAGCTTTGTGAAGAATGTAATTCTCTGTATTTATATTTATTTATTGATAAAAAGGTATTGATACCATACCTTTTGTCCATCTTGCCGGTTCCTTTTTCCAAGTGTAATATCACAAATAGTTGATGAGTAAACTGAAGGAAATAATGCTTCCCTGTTGGACTTCTGTTTTCTCCAATAACCTGACCTTCAAATTATATTTTTCAGTCACACACTGAAGGAAATAATGCTTCCCTATTGGACTTCTGTTTTCTCCAATAATCTGACCTTCAAATTATATTTTTCAGTCACATGATTTATAACAATTTCCAAACATTAATCGGTTCCTTCATTTTCTCAGCGCTTCCAGATCACTGCTTCTATTTTGCAAATATAAAATTGACAAGGTTCATGCAATCTAAGCTAGTTTAAGATTTTTATTTTATTGAAGGTCATGTAAGGTGGTGAATGTTCAAGAAAATTGCTGAGATAGTGTATTTTCCGACATACTTGCCTCTGCTGTACATATTTAAAAGCCTTATTCAAGTTTGCAGCTGTTCTTCAGTGTTGCTAGCACTGGCGGAGCTGCCATCAGTGGTAGGAATGGCTGGAGACTTAATAGAAAACATGCACAGAACCTACAAGTTCAGTGCTGTCAGCAGTAGTACCATGGGTCTGGCTTTAGTGCAAGTAAATTTAACTTGAGATAGAAATCCAGCTGGTCCCTGGTTTCAATGTGAGTCGAGATGAGGCTAGCCTATAGACCTGCCTCTGTTTGCTAATATGCATTGTGCATGAAGTCTGTGTCTGCGGTAGTTTTTGAGTTTTCCCCCTAGTGATGCAGTGAAGTTCGTGGAAGAAGATAGTCTGAGGTCAGTTTAATGAACACTGTTAGCCAACCCAGCTTAAACTAAGAACCTTGTGCTCCCCTGACTCCATTTGTAGTTCCCACTCCTGTTCCTGGTGTTGGTATAAGTACTTGACTATCTACGTGAGGAAACAACTGGGCAAACGCACTCTGTGAGTGCAGTTGCAGAGGTCATTTGCTAGTGCAGAAGTGTGTACGCACAGCAGCTGCACCTCTCTGAGTTGCTGGTGTCCCATTTCAAAATATTTGAGTTCAGCCGAAGTGTTCAAAGTACTTAAATTTTCTTATTTAATCTGTAAAATTATTTTATTCTGCAAAATATAATAATAAATTGCTTGTATTCTGATGAATATGACTTGATCCCATAACGTACATGAGAGCAGTGTAGCTAAACCTCATTGTTTGAAATTGTGGTATTAAAAAATGAGGGGAATACACAGAATTGCCATTTTGTTGGCCACATCTTCCTTGAGAGCATGCTTGATAACTTCTCACTGTAAAATTTGTTAATTCTTGCATCACTAACTTCAGTATTGCGTATGCAAAAATTAAAGCATAAAAGGCAGGAGGGCAGAACTCCATTAGAATTATCTGCCAGGCTACAGAAAAGAGGTACAGGTTTGAAGAGCAGATTTATAGCTGAATTAATTGCATTCATCCAGACTGGATGTAAATTTGTTTGTGGGTGTATCCATAGAACCTAACTACTGCTCAAATCAGCTGGAAAAAAAAGCAGATTCTGATTTCAAGTGGTACAGCTTGAAATGTCACAAGTTTTCAGGAGCATCCTGAAATGTCTTTAAGTGTGGGGAGAGAATATCTATTTAGATGTCGGTTAAGCATGGTGACTAACAGATCAAAAGGGACTGTTAAGATATGCAGCCGACAAGCTGTGTAACATAATCTGCAGAACATCCCTGAATAATTACTACATCAGGCTCACAGCTTCCATTTGAGTAACAGCGCGTGTGCAGGTTTGACTTAAAAGGCTGTAAAGGATGGAGAATCCACTGTACCCAATGGAGTAGGTCAGGTGGTAATTATCCTCACTACTAATAGTTGCACTGCAGGAGGATAATTTTTGCATCCTTAGCTTCCAACAACTCTATCTCCATTGGAATAATTGTTGTTTTTTTTTCTTGCTGGATTTACAGATGTCTACCATCTGAAATCCCTGGTGTGTGTAGACATTCGACAAAACCCCATGGAGTTGCCTTCTAGTGTTTGAGGGCAGTGCGATTTTTTTAATAGTTCAGAGGCAAGTCAGTTGACATCATTTAAGTATGCTTTTATGTAATGACTGAATCAGGGAATAGCATTCAATGAAAGAAAAATATTATGGAAGTTGGAATTTGAATATATTGTTTTCAATTATTTAATGCTGATGAGAAACGTCGTAACCTTTGTGATGCTTTTTGTGCTTCCCTGCAGGGCAGCAAAGGACACTACAGATACCACTGGCAGAGCCACAATGTCAAGCACAGCGGAGTGGATGATATGGTCCTTCTTTCCAAAATCACAGAGGATTCCATAGTGGAGAACCTAAAGAAACGATACATGGACGATTATATTTTTGTATCCTTTGTAGTGTTGTTTTCAGCGGGGCCCTGTTGAGCTTGCTGAGCCTACGTGAAATTGATGACATGTATGTATTCTAGTGAAGCAGAGGAGTCAAAGATGCTGAGCATTTTATGTGACAGTTCACAAAATTCTCATCATCGCAAAATGCTTTGTAAAGAGAGCTAAATATGAGGGTTGAAATTAAAACCTGAAAAATTATTTTAAGGTATTCTTTTTGATATTTGGACCTGTCCTTGTCATTGTTGAAGATACGCCTGTAGCTCCATATGTTTATGTATTCACATGACCCCTAGAGCTACTGCAGTAATGTTACTTCGAAGAGTGAGAATTAATAGGTTTAAGGCGTTTATGTGTGTCTTGATACCATGTGGTCTTCTATACCTCCCAAATTCTAATGCTTTCAAAATAGCATTTCTTCTCTGACATAACCCAATTTACGACTTATTCTGGAATTGTTAATTCTGTGGATCATGGGCTGATGGAAACAGGTGAACATGTGAACATCTGTACATCTATAGTGTTTGCACTTTAAATCTGTGATTAAGGAAAACATGAAAGATTTAAACACCTGAACGTGTAACCTAACAAGAAAAACAGATTTCAGCACCAAAGGTTTGCATTTTTTTTTGTTTTTAAATTTCATATGAAAGGAGTTCCTTGGTATAAGAATAGTCACAATTTCATTTTTAACTTTCACAATGTAACGTGAGCTGGAATAATGAATTTGGTGAGTCCTAGGCAATATGACTGTACTAGAAAGTGGCACTGTTTCTTTCTTCTGCTGTAGCCAGGTTCTCCTAATTGCTAGTCATATCTGGAGAATAGTTTCCTTGAAGAGTTTTAATATTTTTTAGCAGAAAGGGAAGGAAATATAACATCTCCTGGCTATTTCCACATATTCGGGTGGTTAAGAGCGCAGTAGCAGCTCACTTTAGCAAGGACCGATAGAGGAAAGGTAATGTTGGAGTTGTGCTGACATTTCCATCCCAAACTGCAGACATTTTTAATATGTGTGTGCACATGGCTTTGGCACCTCTGTTCAGTGAAGTACTGCACCATTATTAAATTTGCCTTACAGAAACGGGATAAAGTTGCACAATATTTGTTAAACTATAGTATTGGGGCAAACTATAACACTCTTCCTGTTATTAACATGAGCACTGCGTGGATGCTGCACCTTCCTGGCAGTACATTAACAAAGTCTTCAGTGCTCTCTGCTGAAGAAAAAGCGTTTTTTCTTATAAAAATAAATGAAATTAACATAGAGATGGTCTTCCTCCTGAAGCAAGAATAAGTATGTTTTCCAAGGGGACTCATGGTCACATGAGGGATCAGAGTCATCTTTTAAAGCATTATAATTCCTTTGTGCAGGGAGAAAGGACTCCTTTTGCACTTCTGGGAAGGCTTTCATTCTGAAATGGAGATCATTTCTTCAATCTTTCAGTTGTTTGTATGTCCACTCATGAATGAACATTTCTCTGTGCTACATGTCATAGAGATTACCACATCATCCCAGAAAATGCTGTTATTGTTTACCAGCAGAAAACTGTCACTTCGGATGTTTATACTGACACAATGAATTCTTGATTTATTCTATTTGAGACCCAGATGTTGTCACTCTTCTTTGAATTAAATTAAGAAATGTATGAAGAAAGCATTACAAATGAGTAAAACATAAATTATGTTCACTGAGTTGTACTTCTTCTCTAACATGTTACCTTTTTGTGCTGCGGCATGAAAAGAATAGATTCTTATGTAGGATAATCCAGCAGGATAAATTTGTTAATTTTCCTGCTTTCGTTTGGAAAGCTTAGATAGTAAGTTTGCCTATGAGCAATTCCAGATTGTTGAATGGAACCTGTGGTATGACATTTTGGACCCATTGCCGTGGGTATGCTGCTAACTCCCAGCTCCGTGAACCAGTCCTGCCTGTGGAGTAGTACTAGTGGCTTCATCATGTGCAGTTCTTCTTCCAAAGGTTTCTACAGTATTTTGTGGATATAGGTGCATGTGCAGCTGAATGCAGAACAGTGAATTACTAGCATTCAAAATATTGCAAAAAAGCTTTCTGGGACTAATAATAGCTTGAAACCGAGTGTCTTCTTCTAGGGCAGCCTGCAGGATAAGACTCCTAGGGACTGTTAATAGTTACACTCATAAAATAACCCCACATCCTGAATTACCTAATTCCCTTAGCTCCCCCACTTGTACGTGCAGCTGAGTAATTGTCCGGTTTAGCTCAGTGGTGGCTGTTTCCATCCAGCTGTGCGTGCTCAGCACTATCTCTGTGAGATCAGAATGTGTCACTATACTGTATTCTGCAAAGGTCAAACCAATCTTTTCTAATACTGACAATACGGCCCTTCTCAGTTACAAAGGAGTGAAGCAGTTTAAATATGCCGTTTCCTTGCTGTATTTTTATGCAAGGTGCGTCATATTTGGGCCTCTAATACACGTTTCTGTACTTAGTTTGTGCCAAAATAAATATTTTGATAATACGAAAGCATCCCGTTGAATGACATGTTTATACTCTTGCAAACCTGCTAATTTAATTTTTTATTAATAATTTTTGTAAGCTGTGGGGTTTTTGCTACTATTTGAAGCTGTGCTGTATTGTGTAATAGATGGAAAAGTTATTTGGCAGTCACTAGTGGTAAGATAATACTTTATGAACCTCTAGTTACCTTAACTTCTTTTGAACGCAGACATATATCGGCTCTGTATTAATCTCTGTGAATCCTTTCAAGCAAATGCCGTATTTTGGGGAAAAGGAAATTGAAATGTACCAAGGAGCAGTAAGTAAAGCAATCTAAAATGTACTTCAGCATTCAGGGACATGTAAATATTATTCTACATGGTTAAACTCTCAGAAGCATTTGATTCTGGCTTTTGGTAGCATTCTGCTAGCCTGGGAGAGCTTGGCCAAGATCTGTTACCATATATTGAGTCCTCAGATTGAATTCCTTGGAACATAGGATTAATATTGCAATCAAATACTTGTATTGATTAACTCTAATCCATATCAGGTTCCTCTCCTTGACAGTTCCCTCCTCCTGCAAAGGCAATTTTTAACCTATTGTATGCCTTAGGCGTGGCCCACGATACAAAATGGCCATTAGTGGATTTGGAGGCTGTGACTTGAGAGCTCTCAAACCGGACAAAAACAATAAAAGAATTGAGATGCCAAAATTAGATGCCACTTCTGAAAATACAGCTTGAAGAGTGAGTCAGCACAAGAAAATTAGGAACTTAAAATTCAGTTTCCTGCTCTGCTCAAGTTGGGCATGTCCATAGGTTCGGGGAAACCATTTGGTTTGAATGGGCTCAGTGGATGAAAATGAGACACACAGTACCAGGCTCTGTGTGGCAGTTTAGGTAGTTTATTGTTAGCATATGACCACTGGTGGAATAGGCTTAAATTACGTGAGATTCTCTTGGACAAGTAATATATTTCAAGCACAGGCCATTTTTAGAGCAGGGTGTTTACGGTAGTTTAGGAGAAAATCATGGATGAAAGAAAGATCAGTAACAAAACCTAGAGACTTTGGTTTGTTTTTATTAAACAAACAAAAAATTCCTGTGGAAAATTTAGTATAAAGTGGGATTCAGAATTGTTTTTCCAGGAAAATAATTCTTCCAATCTAAATAAAAATTTATATTGTTCTTTCTGTGTTATTTAATGCTGTATTGAAAAATTACCCTCTGTTTCCCCTCCTAGGCACAATATGAAAACCCACCACATATTTATGCTCTTGCAGATAGCATGTACCGAAACATGATTATTGACAGAGAAAATCAGTGTGTCATTATTAGGTAAGAAAAAAGTTCTGTAAAAAAAAAAAATTATCATCTTCTTTTGGTGTTTTAATTTCAAGAAGCAGAAAAGTTTTATTTTGTATTATATCAACAAAAATAATCTGTTTCTGTGATCACTGAACATTTTGAGGTTTGCTAGGATAACTAAGTACTTTCTGACCCTCCCTCTGATTTTCCAGTGAAATTCTGATCATGGCTTAACCACAGGAAATCTCTTTCTCACATAGCCAGCAGCTTCATGCACAATACCGAAACTGCAGTAGCTTGAATGACTACATGGGAGAGATGGGAGCTATAGCAGCCACAGAGACGGTTTAATCCAACATTCTAACATTGACTGCATTTACTGTACTCTGGTTTTAGTACTATTTATTTTTTTTTCCTTTCTTAAAAATAAATGTACTTTTGTTCTTTTGTAATTTGCTTGTATTCAGCCAGAGACAAAAGGAGGAGAGAGATACTGGCAAATTAGTTTTGTGTTCACTATTAATCTCTTTTAATTGTTAGACTGAGGGAATTCACTGTAGAATGATTACTGAACTTTTTAAAAATGGCATTACTTAAGTCACAATCAAGTGATTTTGGGTCCAGAGGTATGCTTTGTTCTCATCTGTGGGTTTCTAGATGCTGTATGATAAAAGAAAGTGTGCAGAGAGCAAGAACTGCTGGATATTTGAGCTGGTGCACTGTACCTCCTCTGACTTTCCTTCTTACATAGAAAACTTCAGAGGTTGGCTGTAGTGCACCTGGAACTGCACTTTACCTGTGGCAGTGGTCTTCAAAGGGTGGTGCGTGCAGCACAGGGGCTGTGCACTGAAATCCACTGGGATGCGCGAGGAAGATATTAGACCTTCAGTAGTAGATGTATGCAATTTATAGATAGATAAATTATAGACATACATTGGGAGTGTGCGCCCAGACATTTTTTTAATGGTGGGGTGTGTGATCAAAGCTGTTTGGAGACACTGGCCTGAAACTTTCCCAAGAACTAGGGAAAAGAAAGAGGAGAAAAAGGAAAAATCATTTGAAAGGAAACTGCCATTTTATCAATCACAGCTTTCTGCCATTTGTCTGGAACATGCTGAGAGGCATCGCTATGAATTTAACAAAAGAGATTTCAAGGCTGAATGTTTTCTTTGTCCTGGGGTCTCTCTCTGGTCTTCTCCCTGGCGTGGCTGTGTGCCCTGCAGTGTCACAGCCCCAAGGGGCAGGATGTCCCTGGTGACCAGATCAGATGCTGTGTAATTTAGTGCACTCAATCCCTGAGGCTGGAACCTGCTAGGAGATGGTGGATGGTCACTGATGTTCAAGCTGATGCCCTTGCACCAGCGACTTACATGCAGAGGGGCTCCCTGTGCAAGCGTTCCTATACCCTTCTCAATACTCCAGGGTGAAAACAGATTTCGTATTAATATATCTCAGTGATAGGCTGCTGTGAAAGCTTGCGAAGAATAATTTTTTGAAAATTATCTTCACTTTTTAATTTCTTTTAATTTATGCCTGGGGATTGTTCGGGCAGAGCTTTCTTGGGTGGCACGTTCCAGTGGAAAAGTGCACAGGTGTCCCTCTGAGTATCGGCAAAGCCTATGTAGCTGTGTGGAAATGGTTAATTTTACATGGAGGAATGTCAACTGGGCATTAACACCTTGCTAGGTACACTGAGCTGTGCTCCTCTTAGGCCCCTGGCTACAGCATGGTGCCTTGTTACGGAAATGCCCAGAGCTCATAATCCTCCTGCCTCTTCTGTATCTGAATGTTCCCCAAGGTCAGTCCTCTTTTTTGGAAAACTGGTGCCTGTTGCCATGATGAAGTTACTAGTCCCATTTAGTCGAATTCAGACTTGTTAGGAATGCATAAAATTGGGTTTTATTTTGTTTTTTGAACAAAGTAACATCCAAGAGCCTGGGATGTCTCCCATGAATCTAAAATTACAGTGAAAACCTTTAAACCGTGGTGAACTGTGATTAAAAAGCGTATTTTTTGATCCATTGCTAATGCTCCGAAGTGCAATGAATGCAGAGGGTCACATTTTCAGAGAGCTGAGATGCAGACTTACAGATGTAAATTCATGTGAGAATTCTGGTGCTTGAATGATGGATGACACATTCTTTGGAGTGTCTGTATTTTATATGTGCAGAGTGAATTTTCTGTCAGTGTTTGCAGAGCCTCTTCAAGATCTGCTGGAGATAATTGAAATCTGCTGCAAAACTGAAACAAGAAAAATTATGTTTGCCAGGGACATTTCAGAGAGTTCCTCTTCCTTCGTACACCTTTATTTTTCCTATGATTATTCTTACTATAAGCACTGCAAAAACTGCAGACTAGACTTAGTGGTAGTTTTCATTATGGTATTTGATTTTTTGTGGCACTTAGAAATTATTTTTATCAAATCAAGTAACTCAGACATCCACAAAGCTGATTTAGTTTGGGTGATATTTTAATCCTTTTGACCACATTTAATTTAAACTGTTTAGATACAACCTGTATTTTCTTTGCGTTTCAGCGAACCGTAGTTTTTGCCATAAAAATGTGTCCTGTGGAAAATGAGTGACGATAACAATATGGGTATTGTGAGGTGCCTGTTTGCTTCTCTACTTCACAACTAGTCTGAATTTGGAGAGACTTTGCTGAAAATCCTTGGTGGAACAGAAGTAACAGAGCAAGCTAGTACAGCTGCAAACCCAGGTCTTTCCTTCTTTTCCCCCCTCAAGGTGGCAGATTCCCCTGCTAAAGAAAGGTTTGCCAAGAGGAGGTAAGAGAGAAGGTGTAGACTGGGCTGATTCGCAGTCAGATGGAAAAGGCTATGCCTGGCTTATGGTGCCTGTGGTCTCGGGAATGGAGACACGGGGATGGTGGGGAAGGGGCTGGTGCCCGCCTGTGTCCTCCTGCAGCAGGTGGTTTGGGCACCTGGGGCATCTCCTCTGGACCTGGGAGGGGACATGCTGTTCCTGGAGGCTAGACCTAGATTCCTAGGCAGGTGAAGGAAGGTCACTAGGGCCAGAACCCTGTGTGTGTGTAAGGATCACACACCCTTTTGCCAGGACATGTAATTCCAGAATTGCAAACAATGCATTTAGGCACTGAGGGAAAAAGCTCATCCTCTTCAGAAAGTCAGTGGATGAACTAGGAAAGCAGATCCAAAAGAAAATGCAGTTTTCTGGAAGGCTGAATAGATAGCAATCAAAAATAATCTTTTTATGTGATAATACCAATTTAAAAAGGAAAACTCTGACCAAAGAACCTTTCCAGGGCCAGGGAAGCCTGTTTCATTAGTGGAGTAATTGTAGCATTTATGAGTTTGCTTTAAGAAAATTACATGTACACATGTCTAATTCTAGCTGAGGAGCCCTGAGCTGTGGGGAATGGCTGTTAACAGCGTACACAACGGGGTTATTCCTGGGCTGGGTTCTGGCTGGGCTGGGCGCAGGGGCAGAGCACTGCCTAGGTGGGAGGAGGGAGCAGTTGCCGCAGTCATCTTGCCTTGTTCTGTGTGCACCCAGCAGAATCGCAAAGGAAATGTGCTCAGATGAGTAACACAGTTATGCTGGAGTCTGGTTTCTCATTAAGTTCATGTTTTACTGAGGTGTGATATTTAATTTAAGCCTCCAATGAGCCAAGCTCATCAGTGTCTAGTGCAGCAGACTGTTGGCATTTCTTCCTCGCTTGAAATGGCGACCGTTCCAAACTACCAACAAGGAGGTGTCCCATCAAGATTTCAATTCTGAAGGACTGTCTTTTGTGGCTTTGAATTCCTTCTGGACTGTCATTGTCCTGTAATTAAGGCAGTGGAGGGTATGATGAATATTTTTCTATTATGTAGCATTAAGTGTGTTTCTCCAGACTGTTTTTAAGGTTTTGCTTTCTATAAAGTTTGAGGACTTTATTTTCACTTTCTTTCTGTGATCTCCACCAGGAGATTTTACAGTTGCTTTAATGCAGTTTTCCAGTCCTTGTTTATAATTTTAGTTTATATTTTACATCCATGTGGCAGTGTTTGAGTACAGTAAAGCTATGTATGATGACTGCATACCAGAAAAGAGAATGCATCCGAAATACTACAGGTATATGTCAACGGAAAGATCATTTACCACCCCAGCTGTTTTTAGTGAGCAGCTCATGGCTATCTTAGGTCTATTAAGTTCAAAATTTAATATGAGATTTCTATCCAGCTTCTGTATCTCAGCTTTCCAGAAGGCTCAAATGACTGATCGAAAACATCTGCACAGAATCTAACTGGAAATATGGTTGAATTTTAATGAGGAAGTGGTAGAAACATAAGTCTGACGCAGTAAGAAAAGTTAGGTAAAAGCTCTGATTCAGAAGGGAGGAATATTTCACTGAAGTTATGCTACTGAAGTTTCTCTGAACATAATTAGAGAAAGTAAATTTTCTAAGTAAACAAACTGAAAACTTATCCAAATGCATCAAGAGTATTTTACGTCTGCAGTGTTCCTTAATGGCAGATCAAAGAGTTCTTTATAAATATTTGTTATTAAAATTTCAACCTTGTCCTGGCCATGCAAATAAATATTACTTGTATTGTTTTACAGACAGGGATGTGATATTAAATGTCAGTCAGAAAATTAATTTTAGAGAGAAGGATGAGTCAATGTATCAGGTCTTGCTTCTCTAATCACTGATTATATTTTCTCCGGGAAGGAAGGAAGGAGCAAAAAATTTTCCCTCTGCATTTGTAGGTTTCTGATTTCAGCCACATGTTAATTGAATTTGATGAACAAAATGTCACTTTTCTGAAGTAGCACTATATGTCTTTCAAAGCATTATCTTTTTGTTAGTGATTGAGACTGTGTAATGTCTTTATTTTTAGTAAGAAAAATCTCTGAGAAAATTGTCGGTACCACAATCCACTTACTTTAAGCCATTATAATAATTTTTTCAACCTTTAAATAGCTCCATACTTCCAGCATACTTGAAACTACCAAGCTAGAAAATGATTCTTACATTTTCTTAAAATAAATTTAATGGCAGCAGAGCAGTAAGATAGATGTGAAAAAACTTCTCTATGAGAATCATTTGGCAGGGATGCCACTATTTTTCTGTTACATTTGACTGTCGAGCTTCACTCAGGGCAAGATACCATTCCATCAGATAAAGTTACTTCGGTTCATAAATAAAGCATCATCCTGTTTTATTCTAGTTTAATTGGAGCAATTTACTGGTCTCTGATCAATAAAAGCATAAAATTGAGAATAGTGTGTGTAGGTTTATCTGTCTTGTTTTACAACAGGATGAGCAAATTTACTGCAAGCAGATTTTGAAGAAATGTTATATTTAATTGTTGAACTGTTGCTGATTTGATCTTCTAAATACAATTTGCCATCCAGTAAACTCGGTCTGTCCTTGTGGACGTAGAAGATACCAATAATACAGGCTTTCTTCTTGATGCTTAGGAAAAGATGACTTGGAATAATACAAATCATGGTCCACACTTGATGAGATGATCAAGACGTATTTTTTCACCTTTTCAGGTTTCCTGTTTGATCTGTAAAACTGCAGTCAGGAGAAGACGACAACATGAAAACATTTGGAGAGGGGCGTGGGGGGGTGCAGCTTTTTCAGTAGTTTCTGTACTGTTTGGAAGCTTTGAAGATGTAAAATGATATTTGCAGCTTGGCAGTTTGGGGAGCTTTTTCAGAATTAAACCTTTAGAAATGTCTCCAGTACTCATGCTGATAAGGAGCTACGAGTTGACATTCTGAGGAGGTCCTTTTGCTGTGCCGGACATGCTGATGTTTTTCTGGCAAATGTAGCTAAAATTTGTGGAGGAAAAGATGTGCCTTTGATCCGTACCCAGGAACAAGTAGGTGCAGGATAGAAGAGTCAACAGCATTCACGGAAATTTTTTAGAAGCTTAAAGATAGCACAGATCTTCACACAAGAAAAAAATATTTTGGATATCTTTATGGCATTGAACCAACAGCTGAAGGAAAAGACGTGCCTTTGATCCGTATCCAGAACAAGTAGGTGCAGGATAGAAGAGTCAACAGCATTCACGGAAATTTTTTAGAAGCTTAAAGATAGCACAGATCTTCACACAAGAAAAAAATATTTTGGATATCTTTATGGCATTGAACCAACAGCTGAGTGTTGTTTTGTTGTCTTAGTATAGTTGTCCAGGTCAGGGTAAATTCATTAAGGTCAAAGCTGACTTGCACCAAGATTTATGTAAGTCTGGAGGAATTGTGTTGAAATGAAGTCAGCTTTAAGGTTGGCATGCCATTCTTCTTTCCCTCTTCAGGAGCTTACTAATCGCAAGAAGGCAAATCTACTGATGTTATTATTCACCACTTCTAGCAGAAGGAAGGAATTGTGAAAGCTAGCATGGAGTATTAAGACTTCTTGTACCCTCTGTCAAGAGGCATAGGAACAGGAAGGTAGTTCTTCCGTCACTCAGGATGTGATTAATAATGTCTCATTATTTCATTCAGGAACACCTAAAACAAAAGACTCCTGAAACGAAGTAGGTATTTGGCATGGCATTCAAAACTTGGATTTTCAAATGAGTTTTTGTGTTAAGGTCTGAAGTCCCAGTAAATTTAGATGGGAATTGAGTTCTTAACACATTTGTTCTCTTTTGAGCATCTTGGTTTAAGTGTATTTATTTCTCAGTTTACATCGTTTTTTGACTTTGAAGTCCCATAGTCTGGTGTCCACGCAAGATGATGTATTCAAAGTTACTTATTCACGAACATATCCAAGCGCCATTCTCCAATATTATATCAGAGTCTATACATTTACCAGCTTACCTGATGTAAATGTGGTGTATATTTATTATTACTCATTGTTAAGGTACCTAGTCTCTGTTGAACGAGATAAACCTCAAATTACTCCATTCTAGAGTTATCTAAAAACTAACAGATACATTTTTGTGTTCCTTTTTTCATAGTGGGGAAAGCGGTGCTGGAAAGACCGTAGCTGCTAAATATATCATGAGTTACATCTCCAAAATTTCCGGAGGTGGCCCTAAAGTGCAGGTGAGTTCATATAGAGAAATACTGCAGCATAAATGTAGTCTGAAGGTTTACTTCAGAGGTAGAATGACAAAGGCCTGTCTCGGCAGACAGTGGCAGCCAAAAGGCACTCTACCAAAGAACTTAGTGGGTGAGCGGCTAGAAATCCCATCAAGCCCTCAGGAGCAGAGAGGCAGCTGAAATGGATAGTGAGCTGCTTGCTTGCAGATTGCTGGGCTGCCTGGGTGATGGGAGCTGTATGGGGGAAAGCTACAGCCCCAGATTCATCTCTGCTGAAAGTTTTGGAGCTCTCATGCTGAATTATGTCTGCAAGCATTATTTTTTTTTTGTTAAGTACTCTAATTATTGTTCTTAACCAGATTAAGAACAATAACCCATCTCCTTTTAGCAGGTGTGTGGTTTTTCCCTCTTTTGTTGGCATTCTGTTGAAAACCGAACTGGCTTTTCAGGTTTTTATTACTTCCATTAAATTTCTGATTTGTATGCATATGTCAGAGAGCCAAGGGCAGGAACATCTTTGATGACGTTATCTAGTCAAAATTAAGAGTATCTGAAAGCTATCTGAAGCAACAAATCGCTGCTTTATTGACTAAAGCTAATTGAGTGAATTAGACATAAAAATCCACTTAAAGATGTTATAATGTCATTCACTGACCGACAGGCACTGGTAGGTAGGTAGTAGCTGCTTTTACGAGTCGACTCTTTTCGAGTGCTTACTGTTATTTTTGCTTTATTGCAGTCTCTGATGTTGAGTATGTTCTTTCTGCTTAGTTTTGTGCAACAGTGATACTGGGAACATTGCAGAAAATAATTCAGTAACCAAGAGAATGTTCCAGAGAAAGTATGCATTGTGTTATTTTTGGAATAAATATAATCATACTTTATAAGTAAATATTTTGTTTTATTTAAAACCTTCCAGCTTTTTTGTACAAAATTAAAAAATATTCTTAGTGATTACAGAGTAACAGTTGTTGAATGTAAGTTGCCTTGAGCAAAATTTATTTTAAAATAAAATTCAGTCTTCTCTTCACAACCCAGCATGCATCAGGTTTGTTCCAAAGCTCGTATCTTGTTTATACTTCCAACTGCTAGGATCAGATGAAGAAACAATAATAACACACTTACAGCTAGATAGCAGCATCATTGGTCCTGAAACAAGTTGCTGAAGCAGTTGCAGGTTCCTAAATTTCATGCTGCTTTGACTTCATTGGTTCTGGTTCCAGTCCCCCCAAAAGATTTAAATGCTCATGTGTAAGAAGGAAATTGTTTAAAATCACGATAATGAAGAAAACATATCAGTTTATTTGCTCTGTTGCTTGGCAGAACAGTGAACAGAAGGACCAGTTTTTAGCCTTAGGCATTTTGTTCAATTTTGTAGGATTTTCTTCAAAAAATAGGAACTAGGAGGTCTGAAAAAAAAGATTCTATTCCATATCTGATCAAGAGGATTTCTTACCGATGCAGGCTTTCTAGCTTTTCTAATATATAATTTAGATGTCATAGTTTTGTAGAAAATCATTAGTAACTTTAAAAACGTCTATTTCTGAATCTCTGTTTCTCTTGTTTCCTAAAATTTTAGCATGTTAAAGATATTATTCTGCAGTCTAACCCTTTACTGGAGGCCTTTGGGAATGCAAAAACTGTACGGAACAACAACTCCAGCAGATTTGTAAGTCCCACTACCTTAGAGATTATTTTATTTTTCTAGCTTCTGTGCTGTTACAGAGACTGTTTTCAGGAGTAATAGAAATTGACTACAAATGAGGTAAATCTAAATAAAATATAAAGTGTGTTTTAAAACATAAAGTATATGTTAAGAGGCATCTATTTTATCTGTGTATGTTACACATTTGTTTCTTTTACAATATGTACTGGTCACAATTTATTTATAAAATGTTCAGTCTGCAAGCAAATAATTTATCAGCAACAAACTGGCCAGTTTTCCAGATCAGTAAAATGTACGCAGTAATACATGTTTAAAAAAAAATATTAAAAAATAGGTGAAACCATCCATAGAGTTTTTTGGGAAATGCCTTTACTAATATGTACAGAAAGTAGGCAGGAATTATTTTCATTCTGTCATTATAAAATACTTAATATGAAAAGACTGTTCACTATATGACATACTATAGGTTCAGTTTTTCAAAGTTACACATTGGCTTTACGAATTTGAGATTTGTTCCTCAGCCAGTGTGAGTATTAATGCAGTTAATGTCTCCCTGAAAGAAAAAGGATAATGGCTTTACCGTGCTTCCAAGCAGAATGCTGTTTGCCGTTGGTCATAAAGCTGTTAAATTTACTTCCCGTATAGGTGAGCCTTATGGTTTCCTTTATACTAAGCAAGAGTCTGAGCAGTGGAAAGGAGACGCTGACTTCCTCTCTATATTTGCACTAAGATGGTGTATTATCCCAAGTCTAGCGCTGTGCAAATGCAGAAAGAAAGACAGATATATGATAGTTCAAGAATCTGAGCTTAGTCTGTGTCACGGCACCCCTAAAGGTTGAATACCCTAGTAACCTTCCTGAGATACAGTACAAGTGCATGATGTTGGATTTGTATTTAGTCGTCATTGAACAGCTTTAATTATTTATTGCAGGGGAAATACTTTGAGATCCAGTTTAGCCCAGGTGGAGAACCAGATGGAGGAAAAATCTCCAACTTCCTACTGGAAAAATCTCGAGTTGTAATGAGGAATCCTGGAGAGAGAAGTTTTCACATTTTTTACCAGGTCAGAAGCGTATAGGTCCTTTCTGAGTTATTTAAAATAACTAGGACCAGTTTTTCCTTTTGATTGAAAAGTCGTTCTCAAAACAGTGTGATTGCATACTCAAGAAAGTAATCTGGGTATCACTGGGAAGCGTGGTAGCGTGTTAAAACACCACCTAACATAGACCTGCCTGGCTGCTGTTCAGCTCCAGAGCAAAAGTACTTCAGTATTTCAAAGGCCTTGCTTGGAAATTCACTGTGGACGCCCATATGGAGAAGTCCAGGAGAATATAATAGAAAATGAGAACTTTCCAACAGATTTCTTTTTAAACCGTCCCATATAATTGTACCTTCTGCTCTGGGATTGCCTAGCACTGCTGTGAAAGAGAGGTTTGTCTTTCAGTTAGATTTTCTAGGACATTTACAGTAATATCTATTTCTTGAATCCTCCAAGCATGCCTGCTTTTTTGTGTGTTTCAAATGTCTTTTCTGGCCTTTGCTGGTCCTTGACACGTGAGTTCCTTATCCGCTGAAGTGCCACGGATGAAGCTTTACAGAACTAGAGTAAAACCAGTGCATTGTAAGTGACTGTAAGCAGCTTCACGTAACGCTGATGGAAAGCTGAGTTGGGGCTGGAATTCCTCCGGGAGCTGTGCATTCTCCTCTTCTGAGGTATACGGACGGTTTGCGCTGTCCTGCTGATTTTCCTGTGTGGTTTGCAGAGGCTCTTTGACACAGGAGTTAAAAGACCATGGGGTTTTGACTGTTCTCTTCTGAGGTTAGTGTGTTCACTCCTTTCTTTTGCAGCCATGTCTGTGCACAGCTGCGTAGGTTTTACCTCGGTCTGAGGAGCCTCTCCTCTGGCATCACAGAGAACAGGAGCCTTTTGTAACTGCTCTGTTATTTGTTCGTGGCCCTCTTGGCCTCAGTGTTGCAGAGAGGTGCGACTTGAGCCATTCTTCAAATCAACATAGTCTTGGAGCCGTTCCAAACTTGCTTAACATACGGTATAATGGGCGTAGAGGATACCCGGCCTCACAATTAGAGTCACAAATAACGCTTCCTTAGCATGTTCTTTCAACTCTGCCTACCTTTCAATGGGCATGGAAAGGACGTTACTCCTGAGGATTTAGGTAATGCATCGCAGATTGGAAAACCTGCTTTGCCTTGTCTTTATGAGGTAAAGAGAATGGAAGGCATTCAAGTCAGTCGGTTTTGCTTTTTATTAGATGTGGAAGTTAGAACTAACCCATTCGTGGGAATGGGAATCTGGTCTTTTGGGTTGGGTTAAACAATTAGCATAAGAATGATTCGTACCTGGCACAGCCCTTGCTGTATCTCTCCCAGTAATTTCAGGCTCAGTCACCTCCTTCCAGCCTGCCTCACCTCTGCTGAAGATCGTTGTATAATACCTGATTTGGGGATTTTTATTCTGCAGCTAATTGAAGGGGCCTCTTCCGAACAAAAAAGCAGTCTTGGCATTACCAGTATGGACTACTATTACTATCTGAGTCTCTCTGGGTCCTACACAGTCGATGACATCAATGACAAATCGGATTTCCAAGAAACGCTGGTGAGTTTTTTACTCTGTGCTTTGCATAGTGGTGGATGTATGTTCATTTCACTGTCCATTGTAGCAAAGACATTGTTGTGTTAGTGTGGGAAAGAGGAATTAATGTAGATGTAACTGATTTTAATTATATTATAGCCTGAGGAGGAGGTATGTTACCCTGAAGAGGTCCTATGTTGCAGCCTAACAATCCTGAGGAGACAGATGTGTTTTAGAGCAAGGCGTTTTGTTTTCTGTTTGTTCTGTTTCAGAACACATATCAACACATCTTATTTATCTATGTAGCACAATCAGAGGCCTAAAAAAAAATAATTGTTGCTCTTGTATTATAGATAATTTGTTATTTTAGAAAAACAGTGAATTGAGAAGACATTCTGTAAGTTACCATGTACTCTAGACCCCAAGCCCTAGTGTTATGGATTGTTTTCTAGAAAGCGTCTGAAATTCACAGCCTAAGCCATGTAGGCTTTTTAGAGTCACTGTGTACAGCTTCACAGTTCTTAGTCTCAGTGGATAAACTGCCTGTATAGAAAGAATAAAATAATTGTCTCTTAAGTTCATTGTTTCACATTTTGCAATGAAATTATTTTTAGTGTGACACTAAAGAGCAGGTGCTTTTTTTTTTTTTTTCAGTAACCTTAATTTTTCCAGAATTAAGTTTGCTACAACATCTTCTAAATGGTGGAGATGCTTCTGTATTTAATTAAAAAAATACAAAAATGCAGAAATAGGGTATCTGATACCTTTTGGAACTTCAGTGCAGGCTGTAATTAAATGTGGTTGCCCTAGGTTTTTGAACTGTTTTGAAAAACTCAAATTTTTAAGAACTAAATTTTAGAAGGACTTCCATGGCAAGAGTCATTGAACAGATTCTTCAACTGATTCAATTTTTTTTCTTCCCAGCATGCAATGAGTGTGATTGGGATCTTTGCAGAGGAACAGGCATTGGTGCTGCAGATAGTGGCAGGAATACTTCATTTGGGAAACATCAGCTTCAGAGAAGTTGGCAACTATGCAGCAGTGGAGAGTGAGGAGTGTAAGTACCTCTGGAAACTGTTACAGAATTAGCGATAGTCTGAAACCCAGATGGCATAAGGTGAACTGCAATCTTGAGATGCTGATCCAAACACAGTGCATCATTTCTTATGGTGTCAGGCTGCTGATTTAGATTCTCTTCCAGAACCAATGGTGCTGTGGCCCCTTTTTTGTCTTGTACAATGCCACTGGCTTAATAGGAGCGCAATTTTGCATTTGGATTTTAAGAAATCCTTTTCCAACCTTTGTGTATGAAATACTAGGAATTGTGAGAAACAAATTTGAACTCTGCTCCTTTCAGTACATCAGCACGCATTCATAAAAATACCTGTTTCTTCTGTGCTTTGTCTGACCTCGTTG
Organism: Pterocles gutturalis; assembly: GCF_000699245.1. NCBI lineage: Eukaryota > Metazoa > Chordata > Aves > Pterocliformes > Pteroclidae > Pterocles > Pterocles gutturalis. The sequence continues at coordinate 46,481 of NW_010140979.1, forward strand.
CTTTGTGAAAGCAGGTACCAAGTTGGGTAGTGTCCCCAGTCTCAGGTACACAGTCGGTGCTTAGGCATATAGATATATATAGATATATATGTACCTGCATCCAGAAGAGGTGCCTTGAAAACAGAAATTCAGAACTGAATTGAAGTGAAATGCAGAATGTGTATACTGTCTCAGATTTCCCAACCCATAGCTCATTATTAGGTACATTGAGTTTGTAACTATTTCCTTAGTATGTCCTTATCCACAACGCCCTGTCCTTGCATCCTTCACCTCTTACTGCTGCTTTATATCATCTAGGCCCACATCAGGAAGATGCTGAAAGATTAACGGATCTCGAGTTTTAAACATTTTTTTTCATTATTTGTACCTTGCATCTAACATTGATTTTATACTACCTTGATAGTTTAAGGTCAGAATGGCTAAGCACGACATATGCAGTAGCTTGTGCATATCTATCTGTTCTCTTAACTCTTCTTTCAGAATGGTCCTTGTGTTTAGGAAAACTGCATTTGTTTAGTTTTAGATAAGTTAAATATGAATGAAGTATCTTGTGCAGTCAGCTTCCCACTCCAGCTATATCAGTACTGTCTTGCTTTTTGTTTTAAGAAATTGGGAAATAAAAATTACTGTTTTTTAACCTTAACTTCTTAATTTGAGAGAATAGTAAGTGAACCCAAAGAAAAACATCTTCTGGCATTTTATACGTCAAAATAAAAGCATAGGATTTTTTATATGCCCCACGATTCCAATGAGCTACTGTGCTTCCATTTCAATCACAGTAGTAAATCTTTCAGTGAAATAAAGACATTTAATAGCCAGACAAGACAGTGTGTTGCGTCAAGAAGTAACAAACTTAAAAGACATGAGTTGAAAATAAGTTGGTAAATGTGGATGTGTTTCTGCGATGAGCTATGTACACCATATTTCTCTTGCTCACTGGGGTATAAATACAGAAGTTGTTTATGTATAATACAGTGGAAAAATTAGCAGATAGAACGAATAGAGAACTTACTCATAAACGTCCTGCATTTTAAAGAAGCCAGAGAAGAAATAGCAACATCTAGTACAATTTCTGCATTATGCAGTTGAAAGTTGGGTTCATTTTTCTTTCCATTAATCCTCCCCCCAGTTTACTGTTTGTCCTAGCCAACTAAATAGCAGAGCATTTATAGCCTGGATAGACACAAAAGATAAAACACAATGAAAGGCCACTGATAAGTTTGAAATAATAAAAAGTTCAAGAATTTGGTCAATAGTGTTCTTGTTATTATATAGCCAGTTGAAGAAAAACATGCAAAGGCCATTCTGCAAGACACCAAAAGCTCTAGTCTCTTACTCTGAGTCAGAATCAAATCTATACAGACAATTCTTGACAGACATTGAGACAAATACTTCTTTAAAACTGCCAGTAATTACTAATCTGTTACAGTGCTTGATTATATGAATAGTTGAAAAAAAATTCTCATTATTTATTCTTAATCTTCCATGTTGCAAATCATACGAAATACTACTTGTTCTCTCCTGGATGCAGAAAACAGTTAAAACCATTCCTCTTATACATTTGCATTCTATTGAAAGATTTGTTTTACATTTTCTGAAAACCAATGAAGGTCAACCTAGTCTTTTTCAGCTCTTCTTCACAGATTTTGTTTCAAACTATTCCACAGAATGCTATTGATTACTCTTTGAGGATAATTTTTTAAATTACCTTAATCTCCTGCTTTATGCTAATGTCTGGATGTTGACTCTATGTTCCTTAACTAGGGAAAATAATCAGGCATCTTAAGAATGTGAATTTATATCAAGTCACGTCCAACTGTTCTTCCTTTACAGTGAATCATTAGCACTGTGAAGGAAGGGTTTCTAAGGTATGCGTGGTGGTTCTTACCGTTACACTATCTTCGTAAATTCTTATGGAAGGATTGGCTAAATACCTGTTCTAGCATTTAGCACAGCACATGTGAGCGTATTTGGTTTGTGATTACCCACATTCTTTTCCACGTTAAAGCATATGATGTTTGACCTTTTCATGTGCTCTTCAACCCGAGTTCTCAGGGAGTTACCAGAGATGTTGCCAGTGACTCAACTTCAGTGAGTTGTGTGGTTCCTGGTACCCTAGGGTGAATTTAATCAGCTTTCTGATGGTAGTAAATCACATCTCAGAAAGCTGTCGGTTATTTACAGTTTTCAAAATAATTTTGGATTAATGTATTGAAGGGTTTAGTGAAATCATGCTGCGATGTCGCAGATGTGTAAAGCACAAGGGGCTGCTGCCTTAGTGATTATTTTACATCCTACTCACACCAGCAAAGTAGATCTGAAAGCACTGGCACATGGAGGAAACACACTTAGAGGATTGTGTGGTTTAGTGGAGGTGCAGTACCAGCTCCAAGAGCTGCCCTTGGGACCTATTTCCAGATACTTTCAAATCGTTTCTCTTCTTCCGTTCCTTAAGGTGTGTGACACCTGCAGCTAACATCTGCACCAGGGGCTGAGAATGCAAAGAGTACTAGACTTAGTATTGGTTGATTATTGCAGAGATGTATTTTTCTGCTTTACTTTTAAACAGGTGAAACCAGAATTTGCAAAGTACTTCCAGAATAAGGGATTAAAAAAACCCAACCAAATAAATAAATAGCAAGGCAGTTGAAAATTTTTTGCAATATCGTAACTTAGAAGAAGAAAGGGAAAGCATACTAGGAAGCAGATAGTATATTCTTTATTGTATTTTAAACATTTCATGTTTTTACAAAGAATTTTCAGTGGTGTCAGTTTGATTTAATGTCACTCTCCCCCAAGAGTGACTTGTTTGAAGTACATAGTTCAAAACTATGAGCCAAGCCAGCTTACATGTGTGAAGGACTGAAGGTACAGAAATAGCTGACAATTTTACTTCAAGGTGGTTTAATCTTAATTGAAATCCATGTAAGTAAATAGTTCAAAATGTCCTTGGGAGCTCAGGGAAATTTTAAAGGCATAAATCCCTCTTTTAAGCTGTGTGCCCCATGAGGTTTATTACTGCTGATGGTTATTAGAGATACAGCTAATTTTTTTTCCTTTGTTCTATATGGGTTTAGTGTGTAAGTCATAATCCGTCCTTGGGGAGCTTAGGGAAATTTTAAAGGCATAAATCCCTCCTCTTTTAAGCTGTGTGCCCCCTGAGGTTTATTACTGCTGATGGTTATTAGAGATACAGCTAATTTTTTTTCCTTTGTTCTATATGGGTTTAGTGTGTAAGTCATAATCCAGCAACCCTGATCTTTCTTGCAGTTTTGGCTTTCCCTGCTTTTCTTCTGGGAATTAACCAGGACCGCCTAAAGGAAAAACTGACCAGCAGACAGATGGACAGCAAGTGGGGAGGCAAATCTGAGTCCATTAACGTAACGCTAAACGTGGAACAAGCCTGCTACACCAGGGATGCGCTGGCCAAGGCCCTTCATTCCCGTGTTTTTGATTACTTGGTGGATGTAAGTTGGATTTGCTTGATTCTGCTGAAGTATCAAAACAAGTACAAGTACACTAGGAGTGTTCCTTGCAGTGCTTTTCTTGTTTGTCATTTCTTTCACCCAGTATGGCTCTTTGCCCGAGTCTCAGTAGCAGCCCTGAGCGGTGCAGTGGGAGCAGGAGCACAGATAACAAACACAAGGCACTGATTATATGACAGATTCTTTCTCTGATGCAAATAAGCTGTGCTTTCAGCACTACATTTACTCAGTCTCTTACCACAACTGTCCTGTATGATATTCTGAGATTTTCTTCCTGTCTGCATCCATATTTCTCTGAGTCTTGTTTTCGCCTCCGTAGTTGAGCATTTTCAGATGAGCAGAATTAGTGCGTCATGGTCCTCTGCTCTCTTACCCCACTTTCCTGCAAAGAACCCTTTCAGCATCCCAATGTTGTGGCATTTGAGCAAACAGTCAAATTCCATTTGCCATGCTCTGTTCAGAATGAGACCCTGGACTGGGCTGGTACCATCATCTTTGGCCACAGATGCTGGCTAGATGAAGCAGCAGTCTCCTCTGTGGTGGCACTGCTAGTGTCTCCAAAACGTCCCTCATCATGACAGCTCTGTAATTCCCACTATGTGCCTGTACCAGCACTGACACTGCGAAATAGGGAAATACAGAAACAGGTGAAAAAATCCATGGTACCATCTGCAAAATGCATCAAATATCGGGCTTGAAGCTGTTCTTTTTTTGTTGGCTCTTTTTCTTTAACTGAGCCAGTTACACCAAAGGGGAGAGATTTTTTACAAACAGTGGATCCAAGGGTTCACTAACCTGGACAACAGCATAGTATACTGTTCATTTCCTAGCTGTTAATAACGCTTTATTAAAAAGTAAAAGTAAAATGCCCTGATACATTTATTTGTATTCCATTCCAATATGTTATTTTTGAAGAAACACAGTATTTTTTGTATAAAGATTTAAGGATATGAATATACCTTTTAAATTATAAAATACACTTTGTTTTACGTTTTTTTTCTGTTTTCTTAGTCTATTAATAAGGCTATGGAGAAGGACCATGAAGAATATAACATTGGTGTCCTTGATATTTATGGCTTTGAAATATTCCAGGTAAGGCAACGCTATACTCAGAGATTGAGCTGAACTGACGTGGGAGAGTTTTTTGTTATTTAGAGGGGAAAAAATCCAAAAGAGAAAAAACCGAAATCCTGTGGCCAGAATAACAGAAAAAAAATCCCAACCCAGCTTCCTGAACATTGAGCTCTCACTGGTAATGTCTCACTTAATAAACATGAAGTATTGAAAAAACTTCAAAGAAACTATGTCATTGATCTTAAAAGAAAGATCTGAGGTTACACAGAAGGTCTGTAAAATCAGCAGCCCAACCATCATTGGCAGTGTTTCCTTGAAGCCTATTGCAAGCATAAGAACTCAGAATTATTGTATATAAAGCACAAAACTAATTTTTAAATTGTTTCCTTTTCTGTAGAAAAATGGTTTTGAACAGTTCTGCATCAACTTTGTTAATGAAAAACTACAGCAGATTTTTATTGAACTGACGCTGAAGGCAGAACAGGTAACCAGACATTTATTATTTTTGAATTAATAAACGAGATATTGCTTTTTCAATTAGTGGAAGAAATTAGGTTTCATCATCTGCTAACAATAAAATTTGCATTGTTGAGCAAGACTAAGTAAAATAAAAACACCTTTGTTGTTGGCTTAACCCTAAAACTGTAAACCGCATCCGCTACAGACATTTTATTCTTTAATACAGCAGCACAAAAGTGAGCCCATCACACGGTGTGCTAATGCAGTCAGATGACTGCCCAGACTTGCTGCATGTTCTGACTCACTGACAGAAATGGAAAACTGCAGCTTGGTCCCGTTCCTGTGCTTTCGTTGGACATGACGCACAGTTAAATAGGAATACTTCTCTTCATGTCCTCCATGCCCTTTTTAAAATAAATATATATATGAAATAATTACAGAGACAAATGCAAAAATACTTCTGAAAGTATTTGCAGTTCTCTGCTCACGGTCTTGCAGCAGAATCTCACTGTACATGAATGTGAGCTCCTGCAGGGAGGGCAGACAGAAGCGTGTGTGCGGGGTGGGCTCAGGCCTGGCACCAGCCTCAGGACTGCATTTTCAAGAATGTCCACAGTTGCCTTTGTGTAGAAGTAACTTGATCACTGCAGTTGAGCACACAAACGACCTGCTAAGGGTCTGGCTGAAGTCATGTGTATGCAACTGAGTGGGTCAGTTTGATAAAATCTTCGGATGATTTTTTTTTCCCCAGTGTCCAGATGTCTTTATGGTTACAGTAACTGCATACAGGAAAAGTCGAGCTGTGTCTCCACTTCATGTCCAGTTCCAAATGTGTTGTTTCGGAGGTCTGATCCTTGATATGCCTGTTGATCGTAATTTTTACAATAGAGTAGGATATGGATGCTTACATGCACTCCCAAGACACTGCAAAACTCACTTTGTCACTGTTTGGAAAGTGCTTTGACAGTAAAGGCACTGGTGAAATGTGTTACTGCAGTAACTCCTGCAGGGCCAGGAATGACAAGAGAACGGGTGGGGAGAGTGGAGAAGGGTTCCCATTCCTCTCTTAGGCAGTGGAGAGCTGGGTTTAACTGTCGTGGGTCGTTTCCTGACCAGCTTTCTGAACATGGGTAGTGCGGAGTTTGTGTATGTGTAGTGTAGTGAATCCGGTGCTACGGTGACAGGGCAAAGGAACATTTGCATCTCTCTTTTTACTTAACAGGAAGAATACGTGCAAGAAGGAATTAGATGGACACCAATAGATTACTTTAACAACAAGATAGTGTGTGACCTTATAGAGAACAAAGTGGTGAGTATTTAGAACAGATGGAAAAAACAAGATTTTTCTCTAGAATATTTGGGCAACTGCTTTGCTGTCAAGACTGTTCATAGGAAAAATGCAAATACTGTTGTTCAGTTACTGAGTCATACTAAGCCTATATATAGATCTTACATAAGATGTCTTATAAGAGCTCTAAGATATATGTTATCTAAGATATCGACCAAAAAGAGAACTATATGATGGCACGATTGATGTGTGACTAAAACATATAATGACGGAAATTAAAATTTTAGCCACCTAAAGTTATAATGAACTTGATGACATATTCTGCTGTACATCAGATAAGGTGCTCTGTGTCCCTGGGAGATGTATGATTATTATTTTTATTTATTCATAATTATTATTATTGTTTCCAGTTTGGGGAAGCAGCAATACCAGCTTCCTTTGAGGTACTGTTGCAAATTATGCAGAAACAAGCGAAGAGGAAGTATTAGGAAGTGGTGTAGATGAAAGACATTTTGTGTCTTTACTCCACAGAATGTTCTGCAGTTGGAAGTCTTTACGTTCTGATTTGGGGTGACAGCAAATATTGAGTGGTCCTTTGGGACAGAAGTAGGGTTTTTTTTCAGCTAGTTCTTTATCCTCATGTAAGCCAGATAATTTTAAATGCACATCAGATTTTGCCTCTCTCTATCTGTATCAGAATAACTAGGAAAAGGTTAGGATTTCTGTCACAGATGTTTAGCTCCAAGTTTGTCAACCTACAGCATGTGAGTTTAATACCTCAGACATGGGTTTATTTTTTGGTGGAATGAGAAACAAGATTGCTTTGTGAAGGAAGGAAAAACTAAAACAGAGGTTGGGTGTTTTGGGGTGTTTTTGTTTTTAACAGCAATTGTTGTTTTCCCCATCATTTCCCACTGTCACTCATTACATGAAGTGGCATCTCTCCTTAAACTATTTGCATGCTTGTGTACAAATTGATCTCTCCTGTGAACCCTACAGACTGGCAGACTGGGGGGGCCTTTGCTCTAGTGTTTTTGTAGCAAAGAGAATTTTCAGTTTGGGGGGAAATACTGGCATATTTTTTTTTTTTTTTTTCCCCTCTCACTTCTTTTGCTATTTTTATTTCTCTTCTCCAATGCATTAGAATCCCCCAGGGATTATGAGCATTTTAGATGATGTGTGTGCCACAATGCACGCAGTAGGAGAAGGAGCTGACCAAACACTGCTTCAGAAACTCCAGATGCAGATTGGGACTCACGAACATTTCAACAGCTGGAACCAGGGATTTATCATTCATCATTATGCTGGAAAGGTAATGTGGAAAATCATTGCTGAATTACCTGGATAATGTATTTCTAAAGACAAAGAACAGTAATTAAATGAAGGGGGAAGCCCTGAAGAGGGCTGTTTTGATTTCAAATAGCCGGATTGTCTCAGGAGATCAGCGTCCTGCTTTCCCAATGTAGGGACCTTAGAACAAATGTGCCCTAAGGTATGTCACTTACTTCAGAGAGATGAGTCTGGGCCTTGCTGCTGTCAAACATACTAACCAGAACTTAATATTAAATGTAATAAATAAATACCCCTAGTCTTTTATTAATTACAGTCTTAATTGTTGGTTATAATAGCAGTACATTTAAAGAACTCAAATGTAAAAATGATCCTTATGTGATTATATACCAATAAAACTGGGAATATAAGGTACAGTTCTATCTTCTTTGGGTATATTTCTCAGATTATTAATTATTTCCGGCAGTTATAGTTAGTAAACCCTTATTATGCAAAAATGTTTCTTCAGTAAAATTCAGTATTAAATTCACTTGTGTTGTATTCCATTCACCAGCTCCGTAACAGCCTTTGTCACTGAATTTAAATGCATGGATGAAATTCCTTTGTGCTTGTTGTGAAAGAGTTCAGTAATAGTATATGCAAGGTTTAGTGATCATTGTAGTATCTTTAACTTACACCAGACTAATCAAAGTTCAGAACAGCTACAAGGATAGAATTTAAATTTTCTTTAATTATTGGGTTCTCAACTTACCACAAACAATCAATTTCCACCTTGGCCCAGGTATCTTATGATATGGATGGATTCTGCGAGAGAAATCGGGATGTTCTTTTCATGGACTTGATTGAACTCATGCAGAGCAGTGATTTGTACGTAAGCAAACCTTGCTTAAAGCTAGGAATAACGTGTTAGTGAGATGGATGCAGAGGGCCTGACTTCTCTACTTCCCAGCTTGTGAACTCATTTGCATAAAAGTGGGAATAAAACATCACTGCAGTAGTCACTTGCATTATACTGACCTTCATTTTCTAGAAATCTGATACTCGAGGTACTGCAGTGTCAGAATCAAATGGCATAACGACAGCCATTTGTTCTGGCCTCAGGGATTTGGCATTGTCTCAGTCACTGTTTTAACATAAAGTAACATTTTTTTTGCTATGTATTTTAATTAATTGATGCTTACTTGTTAAGAAGTGCGCATTTCTTCGAGTCTAGAAGTCTGGTATCATATCTTCCAAGGCGCACTAAAATAGCAAGGGATCTCTATGAGGAGTGAAGCTCGTGGAAAATGCTAATCTTAAAATAGATTTTATATAACTCCAGATTAATAGAAATAGCTATTTATATTCTGCTCAACTATCAACTTTTACAGCATATTCCTTGACTTTCCTGCATTGAATTGTCTTTCTGTGCCAACGCTGTTTTATTAATTCTTTCCTAGGCCTTTTATAAAGGCTCTGTTTCCTGAAAATCTTCAAGTGGACAAGAAGGGCCGTCCTACCACTGCAGGCAGTAAAATCAAAGTATGTTTAGTTTCGCTGTGTTCGTGTGTGCGTGTGTTTGTGTGTGGATACCAGAATAAAATTAGAAATAGAAGTGGTCTGCCGTTTTTTTACTGTCTGAACAGTTTTTAGAAATAGACAGCAGGAGTATCTTGATTGCAAAGTGATGCCTTGTTTCAGCTGTTAGAATCATGTTTAGCCCAGGATCCTTAAATGTTTTATTCAGCTGCATGCTACAGCAATGAATTTTCCGAATGAGCAATAGATGGTAGTGATAACAGTACTTGCATGTGACCCTCCAGTCAGCCACTTGATGTCCTACCATTAACTACAGATAACTGCTCTCCTTACAGTGTGGAAATGCAGCGGGGCCTGATCCCACTCCCACTGAAGTCAGCACAAGTCTTTGACTGACCGTAATGTGCCTTGCATAAGGCAGCAAGTGTCAGGAGGCAAGCATCTTTTTGGAGACTGGTTGTAAAATAAACGCTTAGATGACATACTTGCAGACTTTGGAAATGGATATTTTATCAGCCTCTTTCCTCATATTTCACCTTGACAGTCACATTCACTTGATACATTCCTTGTCACTCTATATTTTTATATAATAGTTCATTACATAGCGGGAGATAAAGGTACCTTCTATTTACTGATACATTTTTCATGAGGTGCCTATTATCCCAAGACACTTTGGTTGTTCTAGAGAAAGATGGAAGTCAGCTGGATCCAGTGAACAGAATCATCAGCAGGTGGTTGACAGTTTTGAGAATTCTCTTACAGGATTTACTCTGCTCAGTTCAGATCCTATTGTTTTCCCTCCATTTTACAGAAACAAGCAAATGACCTTGTTGGCACCCTGATGAAGTGTACACCCCATTACATCCGCTGCATCAAACCAAATGAAACAAAGAAGTCTCGAGACTGGGAGGAGAGCAGGTATGGATAAGCAGAGTATGTGATGAGAAACAGTGCTAATAGTAAACAAAAGCCGCAAAATCTCATCATCTGTAATCATACAGCCTACAGACAAACAGAACTAGATACTCTACAACCTTCAGAAATTAAATCTGGCATGACCTCTCCTAAACTGTGAAAAGATAAGCTGTGATCACTTGGTCTAAATCAGCAGCTAATATAGGCAGTTCTTAGTTTTTCTGATACAAGTTATGAAAAATCAGCATTTGCATAACTAACACAATTGGTGTATTGAAGACTCAGTTTTCCATGTACAATGCATTTGATGTGCAAATTCTACATCAATTCTGACTTTAGCTTTATGCTTTGAGAACAGCTTCTATTGGGTAGCTGGAAAGCCAGCAGGATGCCTGTATCTGCTTTTATGTGTCAAACTTATCAAAAAGGCTCTGTATCTAAGAATGTAGAAGGTTCCTTTTCTACTTCTTGACTTCTAAGTTTCATTAGCCAGCCCTTGAAAGAGAAGTCACTAGAATATCATGTTGGGTGGTTATACAGACATTAAGTAGCTGTCTAAACCATCAGTTGGGTTTACTGCGTCTGTTTTAAGGCATCTTTAACTATATGATGCTTTATAGCATCTTCATAATACCTGAAAAAAGATACTCCTTTTTGCACTGAGGTGGGCGATCCGCGTGAGGTCCTAACATAGATAACATTTATTATACTTTGGGTATTGGTAAAAGTGCTGATAAAGCAAGTAGTTATTTTTATCACAGTGAAACAGCTTGCAAAGTCAGATAAAAAGCAGTCTTGACCATATCAACAATAGACCAGAATTCACTTCCTGCCGCTTGGCATGCAGACTAGCACAATTACGTGCAGATGTAGAGCATTTACAGAAGCCACAGTTGGGACTGCACTTGAAAGTGTCATTTCAGCCTTGGCAGTAAGTGTAGACCCTCTTTCTCTAGCTTTTCCACCCCTGAAAATCCTGCTGTGCAGCACTTGATTTTCCACTGACATGGGGAACCAAAGCAGGAAAGGAAGCGATCCTAGAAGAAGTATGTCTAAAAGTTTGCAGTGTAAGTTGAGGGGCTTTTAAAATCAATCATTTACATATTGGCAAACAAGCGTGTTATTGTGGGAGGTGTTGCTAGGAAGCCAGGGAAACAAACAAACAAAAACCTAGCCCTGAGAAAAGGCCAGCTTTCAGGATACCCCTTTTGGAGCAAAAATGGGCAAGATTTCCCATAATGGGGATGATATTTGGCAGATGCAGGAGCTGCTGATACCAAGTGAAATACAAAGGATTGCACACTATTAAACTCGGATGCAAATGGAAGCAGTTCTTATAATGGTAATCCTTCCTCCCTCTTTAAAAATCCTCTCCCATTTCAAACTGATTTCCCGTGTATTTATTGTCCTAGGGCCTCACATGGTATACGTATGCCGCAGCAGTTAGTGACGTGTCTGGGGAAAATAAATGTGTATGCATGACACCGCAACCTTAAGCTTAATTTTGTTGTTTCATGATTTTACTGTGGGAAAGTTCTATGCTGAGGGAAATATAAAACATAACTGAGTTTCTGTGGTACTTTGCTGAACGTTGGTTTAGGGTTTTGTTTCCTTCTGTGATCACATAATGCTGTATCACACACGTGCTGCCAGAGTCGATGTGATGGGAGCAGTACATCTGATCTGCTTGTTAGCAGAATGCTACGACACAGTGAAAATGCTGCTGGAAAAGGAAAACACCTTCACAAAGCCCGGCGTGTTTCATGCTTGCAGAAGCCATGGCTTTGTACTCCTGATTAATAATTCCAGAATATTTATCACTGAAACATAGACCTTGTGTAATATCTAAACCTTGTATAAAACCTTAGTTATTCCAGAAGTTGGGGTGTTCTTGAAATGTGTTTTGCTCAGGTCCTGGCACAGGCACTTGGGCTTGTATTCAAAATTGCTGCATGAGCTGAATTCCCAGACCCTGACCTGCTTGAGGTTGATTTTCAGTGTGCCTTTTCTCAGAAAGAAAGGAAAACCAGAAAAATGTCTCAAATTCTCTGTTGCTGGACACTAATACTGGCAGGACAGTGAGAAAATACTGGGAGTAATACTTTTGTTCCAGTGCATTATTCCAGATGTGAACAGGAGGGAAAGTTATAAACAGGAAAATGTATTTTTGTCCACCAACTTTCGACTGTACCAGAGTTCTTGGAGTTGGGTACAAAATATACTTTATTCCTTGAACACAGCAAGATTAAAATGTGGAGTATTCTTTGTTGGAAGCTAAAAGAGCAGTTACCACTCATCATTTAGTAAAATAGCTCTCATGTGTTCTTTAAAAAGAAGAAATAACTGAATAGCTTTTTTTTCATTTATAGCATGAGGTTTCAAAAGTTTCTTCCCTTTATACTGTGAGTCATGTGAAAAGAATGTCTCAACCAAAAAAAGGAAAAAATAATCAATGGGCAATACACTTCAGATTAAAATCTAAGATTTCAAAATAGAGAAATAACACTGAATTAACAGAGAGTTTTTCAGGATTTGAAAAAACTGTCATAAAAATCAGAGAAGTAGTAAGCAAAACAAAATTAAATGGCTCCTCACTTTTTTTTATTATATGTAAAGAAATTTTGTTTTATGTCCTGTTTGCTAAACTTGCAGGACTAAAATCTTAAGAACTCTCCTATTTCTGACTGCAAGCTAAAGCTTCTATAATTTGCCCTATAAAAGAACAGCAACAGAGAAGCCCCCGAACACCACATTTCTGAGTTAAAAACTGACATTGCCTCTTCCAGCCACATGGCTTAGATGAGGAAACTAAGGAAATGCAAAGGAAAGCAGCAAGAGTCATACATTGTTAAGGAAGCTAACTGCAATTCTCCAAATCAAATCTCCAAGCATTAAATGGCAGGCCAGCAGGATATGCCAGAAGGAACATAAAATAATGTACTGCAGCTCCAGAAAGGCGAGAAGGTGCCAAAAGGAAGCTGGTTTTGCTTTTGCTGATTTTCTGCTTTGAGATTCTTGGCGGGGGGAGCGTATTTGTTCCCAGTTTAGAACCTAAATTAACATGTTTTGCATGAGAGAACCGTAATGGTGTTGGGATAATGATTTTTCAGTTCCCATGTGCAGCTAAGTCCCTCCACAGCCATTAACACTTTCTGTGGGACTGGTACCAGCTCAGTTTTTGGTTTTAATTAACGTATGCTGTGAACAAGCTTACCAGGCATGCTTTGTCCAGTCTTGTGCCTATCCTCAAAATGCTTCCTTTGCAGCATGCTAGAATTAGGAGGAATGCTAGCTTTTCATTAATATCCTGGCCTGGCTTGCTTCTTTCTGATTCCTTGTGTAATTCAAATTTGGCATCTGGGGCCTTCTCCAGCCATCGGATTTGGTTCTTTCTCCAGAGCAACCGAAAAAGAGCCACTGTGCACTACTGTTGATTTTTGAGCTATGTAAAACATAGGTGAGATGTGCAATAATAAACCGAAACAATTTCCCACTCCCTTGGATACCAGCTGTGTAATTGTATAGGTCATCGTTACTTGGCCTTTTATGGGTAGTAATAATAATAGTTAAGGAATGGATACACAGATTAGTTAGGAGATGGGAAGTTAAACTAGGAAACAAATGCTAAGGTCAACTTGTTATGTATATTTCAGTAACATAGTCTACCTGCCTTGAATGTTTTTCCTACCATACAGCGTGCATGGTAATGCACAAGAATAGGTGCACATACCTGTGCATGAATTATAGAAGTCAGTAGTCTTTAAACATGATATGGACTTTTAAGAATACCTCAACCACAAATATGCTGAAATAAAATGTTTGGTGTTTTGTTTTTTTTGTTTTTTTTTTTTTTTTTGTCCACAGGGTAAAACATCAAGTGGAATACTTAGGTCTGAAAGAAAATATTCGAGTAAGAAGAGCTGGCTATGCCTACAGGCGGGTTTTCAAGAAGTTTTTGCAGAGGTAGGGTAATGCTAATTTTGAAACATTACAGTGCAGTTGTCTCCATGATAGGACAAAAACAAGAAGTTACAAGTTTTGAAAGTTTCTCATTTACCACTTAACCCTGTCCTTTTTCCCCATTGACCTTGCTCACAACCGAGGTTACACAGAGATTTGAAAGTATCCTTGGAAGTCCTTTCATTTTTTGTAAACTTCTTAAGACTTCAGTTCTTTTTGTAGTGCTATGAGAGGGTTCCTCAAAGTTAAGAAGAGTTCAGGGAACCTGGAGTTATGAGCTGCAGAGCCTGGAATCTGAGTTGTGTAGGTGCTAGCCTTTGATTGACATGTTCCTGCTCTAGCTCTCCCAACTCTTCTTTCCCAAGGACAGAAGGTGGTACAGGAATACATGCCTGCCATTCAACCATTTCACTGTAAAGAGTAACCTTAGCTTAAATCGCTCTTTGTATCCTTCCACGGGCGTTCAAACAGCTGGGAACGGTTACAACTCAAACCACTGCAGCTGCTCACTGAAAGAAAGGAAGTCAGAGCTCTCTAAGACAAATCCTTTTTTCAGTGTCTTAGGACCAGCTGTTAAGATGATTAACTACCTCCACTAGCTAGTGAAATCCTCTTAAATAAGAGAAATTTCAAGATTTATACAACATTCAGCTTCTGGTTTTTAGAAAACTGAGACATACAGCTAATAAATGCCCAAATTGGGGCACTACATGACAAATCAGCTTTTGTTGGAAGTCTTTGTGTCACATTTGAGAATATAAAACAAAAAACCCAATCAGTTGTTGAGGGAATGCAGTATAATTAATCAGGCAGCACAGAACAAAGCCACTGATAATACTTCATGATAATCCAGAGAATGTTCTAATAACCTAGTAATAGACAGACCTATAAAATATCTTAAAGTACAGACTCAGTTTTCATTATGGAACAATTTTAAATCCCTTTTTCTTCACGATTTTCAAGTCCAGTCATATAACCATGAATATGCTTTAGTTTGCATATGCAACATATGTGACAGAATTAACAGATTAATAACGTGTGTTAAATGGAGCCTCCACAGTTGTTGAACACTGATTGCGAGGGCTGTGCGGGTCTAGAAATCTGCCTGAGAGGTCTGCACAGAGGAAAGCTACACGGTACTTCTGGGAGGTGAATAGATTTCTGTGCTTCATTTTGTATGTAGAGATCCACAGCGACTGAAACCATTCTTTATGGAATTCATCTGTTTGTTTCCAGTCAGTCTTGTTAAATGTAACATTTCATTATGAGTAAAACTCTTCCTGCAACCTTTCCATTCACAGTTCCCTAGCATCCAGAACGAGCTCTGTTCTGACAGCTTGAGTCGGTGTGAGTAAAGTGGGCTGAGGCATGGGATGGACAGGAAATGCATGCTTGTACACTCGTTTTCATTGGGAGTTCTTTGGCAGCTCCATAGAAGTGGAGATTTCTGGGATGAATAGACTTCTATGTATAAAATTTACATTTGCATGCAGACAGCCACAGTCCCTGAAAAGGCCTATGTGTTTCAACATCACCAGTCTAAAAGCTGAGCTCCACACTCCCGTATCCAGACACAGGACCTAACTGCTTACTGTGAATTGGTGATAGATAATTTCTGGGGGCCGTCATGATTTGAAGCATTTTAAGAACATACTTAGTACTTGTGCTGAAATCCTCTCTAAGATCAAATTACACAACCTGGAAAAACCTAGATACATGGATATTAGCATGACCAGCTGAATGGGAAGCATGCACAAGTGCATTAGCGGAAAGTGCTGGTTCTAAGCAGCGGAGAACAATGATAGAATTGTCACGTTACAAAATGGTGAAATTCTGTATTGGTGCATGTTATATAACAATCTGTTCCTTCTGCCCTGTAGACTTGTCACACCAGTAAAACATATGAAGTTTATGGAAGTTACACTCCACTTTTGAGCTTATGAAAAAGGAGAATTTCAAATCTATTCTTATTTTGACCCCAGAGCTTTACGTACAGTAGAAGGTCTCAAGTCGTGTTTACCCCTGTGCCCTCCTTTACAGCTCAGGAGATGCAAGGAAGAATTTGTAGCACGCTGAAATGTAGTATCAGATTCTGTTGCATGGAAGGTAGCAGTTTCAAATGCCTTTATTAACATCAGCTCCTTTAAATTCAGACTGGCTTAGACCCACCCACACAACTTCTATACTGCTGGCCATACTTGATGAACCTGCAAAAGAGGCTGTTCATTAAATAAGCTGGAAGTGACTTTAACTTACAGCTCCGTACTAAGTTGCCTCTATCCCATAATACTGACGACATAAATCTGTAAGTGTACACATTGTCTGTGAACATAGATTATGTGTAACATACTTCTAGATTTAAGATAAGAGCTGCTTTGTTACACCATCGTGCATAGCACCTGAGCATTTCTTGACTAACCATAGGTTTGAACATAACATCAGTAGACCCCTTTGAATGCTACGGAATTATTCATAAGTTAGCTTTCTCTTTTGTAGACTTGCTATTCAGAGGTGTTTGGTTTTTGTGATATGTTCCTGTTTAACTGTTTGCTATTTTTGTTTGTGTGGTATTGTTATTTAAGTTGCATGACACTGTTTCTGCTTCCTGGATGGGTAACATTTTAGATATGATGAGAATAAGTAATGAGCAGTCCCTTAATACATTTTCTTAGCAATTCCTTGTGTGATTTTTGAGAACAATTTATTAGGAGCTGCCCTAAATCTTAAGAAATAAGAATTTGGGAATTACAACAAACTGAACTCCATACTTTGTCACTTTTTTCATTAGTTGAATACTTTTACTAATAAGCATGATATACTTTATATAACTCAAGTACACTTAAGGCATTAAAAAAAGTTGTCAAGAGTAAAGAACGTAAAAGATTCAAGGGATAAATTTGTCACAACGTATTTATCTATTCTCCAGTCTCATTTCCAAACAAGTCTTAAGTAACTGCTGCTGGAGAAGATACTTATCCATAGACATGCTGAGGTAGCAAAGCCCATCAGTGCTCCTTGGTGGGCACTGGAACAAGGCAGCTTTGTGACTCCAGCCTGGCAGTTCCAAAAGCCCAAGTGAAGCCTGAAAAAGCAGACAGTTTAAAAGGAGCTGCAACCTGGCAGCCACCTCATTTTCAAGGCTTAAAGAGAGTAGCATGGGACAGAAGACTACTCAGCTCTTCCTATCAAAGACGTGTTATGATAGCACCACTTCCTTGCCTCCTTCCCTAGCTGTTTGTGTGGCCGGTTCCCGGTGTTCCCTCCAGGTAGCACCAGCATCACTGTATCTTTCCCTCTTATAGCAGAGGCCAAGCCAAAGGCTTTCTGGGGTAAAGCCAAGAATGGCTCCTTGCTAAATGGAGACCAGCTGTTAGGAGCATGAGCTGGCCACTTGCTTAGAAACACAAAAGGCCTTTGTAAGAATCGGACAGACAGAGAAGGCTTGAGTGGGAAGCTGGCCACGTGCTTGGGAGTGAATCTAGAATACCAAGATGTAGGTACTTAAATCTGGACCATAAGTCATTGCTAGTAAATAACTTTTCCCTGGATTTAAGGAGATCACGGCAGAAGTTGGTGTAATTAACTACGACAGTTACCAAATAGTAACCAAGCATCTGGAAATGGGAGACTCCTGGACACTGTTGCCCATCTCATTGCAGTTGTCTGGTCTTGCTAAACAAGTAACCCTCTTAATACCGTGCATCTTCCCCCACTCGCAGCTTCTGTAAGTCCTGCCGAAATGGTCAGCCCTCCCCCCAGGGTAATGACTAAGAGGCAGTGGTATTCTGCTGCTGCTATTTGATGTCAGGTTTTAATCTCCTCTCCTGGTGGTTAAGGTACGCCATTCTGACCAAAGCAACCTGGCCTTCCTGGAAAGGAGAAGAGAAACAAGGAGTTCTCCACCTGCTTCAGTCAGTCAACATGGATCCTGACCAGTACCAGCTCGGGAAATCCAAAGTCTTCATCAAAGCTCCAGAGTCTGTAAGTGTGGCAGAACCTGAGTCTTTACATATGAAACTGTTTGGCTGAAATAAAAGGCCTTCCCACTTAGGAGCTGAGCGTGACATCTGCTAAGGTAGGAGAAGCATGAGAATATCAGTCAAGCTGGGCAGGTGTGTCACCGGTGCCTCCAGGCTGTATGGGGATTCTAGGCACTTCTGTAACAGGCACAGTGCATAAGGACCTTGCGTGATTTTGACACTAATACACGGAGCATGAAATGCATCAAGAGGAGATGGGATACGGAGATGCTTTGGTGTCAGGCTGCACATGGTAATGTGCCATCAGAGAATCTTGTATAAAGGAGTATCATGGCATGAAAACACATCTACGACCATTAGCCCAAGAAAATAGGTCCTCTTCTCAGTACAAGAACTACTGATGGAAACAGAATAGCCCCCAGGTATAGTAAGGATATGTTACACATCATTGAGTAAATCAATGTTCCAGAATCACTGCACCTTGAAATCCTATTCAAAGAGAACATTAGGGAGGCATGATAAGGCTGTTTTTATCCTGTGGCTGCTGAACTGCACAAAGTCTGTTGGAAAAAAGTTTTTCTTACATCATCATTCAGGAAAGTTGTCAAAGAAAAAACTGTCCCCAGCATCATGTATTCCTTATTTATCAGAAGCAATTGGCCTTAGTTTGTCCCACATGCCTTGTAACTGAGCATTAGGTGGTATCTTGGCGCTTCACCAGAGGTTACATATCAAAATAAAAGCAGAATACTTCCATTGCTATCTTTTCCAGAAACAGCTTTTGCTCTGTAGAGCAACAGTAATTCAAGCGATGACACTGCTGTGCCCAGTCCCATGGGAGTATCTCTGTTAAAGGGAAAAATACAATACTTCTCCAAGTTGTAGTAGAAATGGTGTTGTTTCTACCATAAATAGGGTAAGACAGTATCCTCTGTTCAGGAATAATGGCACTTTACATTCCTGCCATCTGAGACATGTTTATGTAATAAAGCATGTAGTGTTCAAGATGTAGGTTAATAGAATACCTAGGTGCATGCTGGCAGAGCAGGAAAATCTAGTGTAGGATTAATCCTACTTGGTCATTGCAAACAACACCTTAGCTAGCCAGTTCTGAGGAAGTGTGAGCTTTATTTGCCTTCTTCTGTAGAACGGGACCTGATTTATTTCCTAAGATTATTGGGGAGCTTTGTTTTATAAAGTCAGTGCAATGGCCTTGGACATTAGTGGATATCTTTGATATCTCGTGACATTATAGTCGTGACTTTTAGTGCTTTAGTGCTGGCCTCAAGTTTAGTATAGGTTGGTGGTGAGTACACATTCTGGTCAAGTGTCTGTTTGAATTAGTACAGACAGCTTAGTTGCTTGTAATTACAGGACCAGAATTAGTAATTTAAACAACATCTTCCAGTCCTGTGTTCATTGTCTTACGCTGTAGCAAACCTGATTTTCTGGTTTGCACTGTGAAGTTATTATGCTGTCCATTGCAGCTAGTTACAAACCAAATACAGTCTCAGTTTGGGAGATAAACAATTAAGGGAAGAAACCAAATTAATGTTTGCATGATGGCTCTTTTCTTGATGTTATGCTACTTTATGGATAAATCAATCAAATTTTAAAGTATGTTTGTTTTGAGTTTTATGTAATAAATCATAAAAGGAACTAACTTCCTTTCCTGACTGCTGAAATACCCTAAGCCTGGGATGTTTGTCCCTTATAAAAGCGCAGATTTTCAGCAGCCATATCTTCACAAGTGGGGTGGGTTTTATTCCGCTTTTTTTCAAAGAAAGAAAGGAAATAATTTACTGATGTTTGTCTTCTGTTTAATAGCCACATGGCAAGTGCTCACATGGGATTGATAGATCTAGTTCCCCTTCGCTCTGCAGTGGCCAAAATGTTAATATTCTGTACCCCAACGTCATATGCTATGAGGAGATGTTTTCCAATGGATGCACCTTCCCATTCTAGTGCACTGTTGTCATACTAAGTCCTGGTTGCACATATATGCCATTTAGGGGCATATACCTGGGTTTTACTGGAGGGCAGTTCTGCAGGTTAAGACAACATGAGGTTGACTGGAAATAGTAAATTAATGCTGTCAATCACTGTATACATTTTCCTTAAAAATTTATTTTTTGAAAAGCCATGAAATCACTTTTTAAAAAAATACTAAAAATAGTCTGGGCCTTTTTCATTTTAAGTTGAAAAATTTTCTATGAGCTGATTATTCTAAAGCTTGATTTATGTATTTTGATCAAAGACAATAATCTCGTATTACTAAAGTACTGGCTAGGGTTATTACTTTTGAGAAAAATAATCTTTTAGATGGCAAATGAAATTTTTTTTTTGTCACCAAAGAGAGCAACTGTTGTGGTTAATCAGATGAAAAATACTTGATTTGCTCAGCATTGTGAGGGGGGGCTTTATAATACATATTTTAGGAAAGAATTTATGCAGTAGGTTTTTTTATAATGTACGAACCATATTTTAACTCAGTGTTTTCATTGAACTTCTTTAATTGTGACCTTCAACTGCAGGTGGCAGACTATTTTGCATTGAGGTTTTGCAATTAGCATTATCATTAGAGAAATAAGTGATGGGTGTTCCCAAGAGGTGACATCAGTATTGTTACTGGAACCTGAATTGCACAAAGGCTTGATCATGCCCCCGCTGAAGCCGAGTAAGTTTTTGCATCAGGGGCACTCATGCCTGTGTGCTGAAACCCTAGCTAGTGCTTGTGTGTTTGTGAAGAGGGGTTTTTTTAATAAGTTTGCTGTAGATGGAGAGTTGCCAACTGTGAAATAAGGTTTTATGAGTGGCAGAAAGGAGGCTTCGTTATTTACATTTCCATCAAACACCTGAATAAATAACTCTGCACAAGAGCAAGGGAGGTTCTGCGGAAATGGTCTGCACTAGATCAAGTTTCCTCTTTAAGATCAGTATGAACAACAGTATTTTTCTAGATTTGCATGGTTTAGGGCAGCAAATTTTTAAAAAAGGATCCTAAAGCCCAGGTTTGCGTCTTGAGATACCTGGTTTTACTAATTTTCTCTCTTTTAAAAGCTAGAAGAAAAATCCTAATGAATATTTAACACACAGTAGAGGGAAATAATAAGCGACAGTCATGTCAGTGGTCTGATTTAGTACTGTCATTGTTAGCCAAATGCTTGTGTGAGACACAGTGAGACAAGAAAACACTTAACTGAAGTATGTAAAAGGCTACAGTGAAATATGCTGTACCCTACAATAATTATAAAGTTGTTCCAGTGCATTAAATTTACATATATTTTAGTGGGACCTGGGAAACTCTCAAGAAGGGGATGCACCTTCCATTTCTGTTTTGATAAATCAGCATTTCCTCTTGAATTCTGACAGCACTTTAGACACAAAAATCTTATTATGTCATACTGAAATACAAGATCATACTTGTAGATCCTGCAGCAAGCCAACAGACTTCACTGCTGGGAAAGAATGGAGCCAATGGACAGAAAGGCATGAAATTCAGACAGAGAAGAAAGCTGCATGTGAATAGAGTGCGTTATGTTACACATTGCACAGATACCCATAGATGTGGTCACATCCTGACAAGAGAAATGTGAATTTTGGAGAATGTGAAGGTGAAGGGTGGATGGATGCCCAGTGGAGAATCTTGAGCTGCACCAGTAGATTGTTTCTGGGAGAATCCGTATTCCTCTTTCTTCATCATCGGGTGTCAAGATTAATGGGTTGAGTGGTAAGAGCCAGAACCACTCAAGCATCAGAGATTTCTTCCAGAAAAAGTTACTTTAACGTTCTGATCTCAGATCCCATAGCTGTGGTAGAGGCACCACCTTGGATCTAGAGTAAAATGCACTGCAAAATTGTTGAAAGTAAAATATGGCTTTTTCTTGAACTTATAATGTGAAATGTTTGACTCACCCTACTGTCTCTTTGTACAGCTATTTTTGCTAGAGGAGATGAGAGAGAGGAAGTACGATGGGCATGCCAGGGCCATCCAGAAGGCATGGAGGAAGTATGTGGCCAGGAAAAAATATGTACAGATGAGAGAAGAAGGTAGGTCATAATTTCTGATGACAGAGATTTCACACGTGGTTCTAGGAACAGAAAGAGTGCCACAAGAGATGAAGGAAATATCTCCCTGTCTGTAGGAAAAACTATTATATTGCAGATGGCTGTGTAGGAATGATGGCAAATTGTTGGACCTCTAAGGTACCACTGATGAGGTTGGCTGCTCTGCATACATGGATTTCTTGGACTACCCAGTGTTTCACTCTCAAAACAAAGCCAGGCTGAGTAGGACAGAGATCAGGGATGTTCCATAGAAATGAAAAAGGAAGAGCTTCCCAGTTATACAGGACCTAGATGGTCTGTACAAATGATACAATGCAGTCCAAGGACTGTAATGCTTAGTTGCATGTGTGACGGGTTATGTGAATGAACAACATTCTGGGTTAGGAAGAGTTAATCTTCAATTTCCAGCAACGAGTGAGAAATTACTTAGTTCCAGAAGTGCTCCCAGTTCATCAGAACTGCTGAGCTTGCCATCAGAGTATTTAATTAGGAATGGATTTAATAATCACCTGGATTCTTGTATAAAAGATAAGTAGCAATGCTTCACTGTTTTTTCCATATTATAAAAAATTTGGTTATCACTTCTTCCAAAAATGTTCTGCTTGAAACAGCTCTCTCAGATCATGAGTTTAGAAAATTCAGTAAATACTATTAATGTTTATTTTTGGTATTTAAGCATCAGATCTATTGCTGAACAAGAAGGAGAGAAGAAGGAACAGCATTAACAGGAATTTTGTGGGAGATTACATAGGCATGGAGGACCATCCGGAGCTACGCCAGTTTGTGGGCAAACGGGAGAAGATTGATTTTGCAGACACCGTAACTAAGTATGATAGACGGTTTAAGGTAGGTTTAAGAGCAATGTCCGCTGATGATTAGTTCTTCTGGGGATGTCCTTACCATCCTTAAACAGAAACTCCACCACCTTAGTATCATACCATCTAGGATACCAGCTTGAAAAAAGCCTCTGTGGCCCAAGAGACACAGTAGGGAAGCAGTTACACCCTTGTGATTGGAACATTGCCATTGTCAAACCTATTGTCCCAGGATGGCTTTGAGGGACTTGCTGGGCTGAAAGCTACATTAGTTAGGAAATGAGCAAAGCTACTTTCCTGTCCTGTGCAATCTGACTCTGAGGTCATGTGATTAATCAAATCGATATTTTTTTCACTTGAACCAAAGACCAACATCATTGCACCGAATCATAGTACGTGATATCTCTTTAGAACAGCATCACAGCATTAGTGCATTGATCCCTGCATAGCTATGGAGTTTCACACAATTTTGTGTTTCAGAGTGTGAAGCGAGATCTAGTCCTCACTCCAAAGTGCATCTATCTGATCGGGCGTGAAAAGATAAAGCAGGGTCCAGAGAAAGGCCAAGTGAAGGAAGTCTTAAAGCGAAGGATGGAAGTGGAGAGAATTCTTTCTGTTTCTCTAAGGTCAGTACCGTGAACATATCTTCCCATTGACAGAAGAATTTGTGTAGGACGGGGGGAAATAAGTTGATGGATGAAGGGTTAATTTCTTAAGCTGTATTAATTGAATCTTACAAACAAAGAAAGCTGAAGCCTTATTTTCACTCTCAGACCTACTGAGTGTATTGTAGCAACAGATGTTTGTTTGTAGCCAACACACAAACATTTTCTGACTAGTTGTTAAAATGTTTCACTTACACTGGGTCTCATGTCAAGTTTTGTGTCCCCCAAAATGTATCTCTGAAGCACACATTCACCATGCACAGGCAGGTTCTAGTAAGTTTTGTCTCAGGCTTGTATCCCAGAAATAATTCTTGCTTACAGAAGTACACCTTGTACGTGTCCACTGCTTCCTAACGGGGGGTTCTTTCTCTGCTCAGCTACTAAAACCTTTATTTCTAGTTGGATTTCACATCACGTGTTGAATGAATGTCAAGCCAATCCCAGATGGTAAGGAATATCCGAGGTGTTCACACAGAGCTAAGAAACCCAGTTAGGTGAGCAAAAACAGGAAGAAACTGCCCATGAGAGCACTGGATCATTTCATTCCTTTCAAGATAAGTGAACAAAGTCTCTGGATACTTCTGCATTTGTTATTGCAATTTATCAGAGCTGGTAGCTGAGTGTACCAATCCAGGGCAGAAAGTGTACTTTAAATATTTAAATAAATTACTATTTTAATGGATAGAAGTCTACACTTTAGTACTGTGTATGACAGCTACTGCAAAGGTTTATTAGCGTATGCTTACGAAATGTTGCCATTAGCATAGCCAGAAATCTTTGGACATAATTATCCAGTACTTAAAAACAGCAGATTTCACGTATTTGCAGAATTCTTCATAGCCCTTTCAGGATTAGGGAAAGGTCTGCAAGATGTCTCTGCTCATAGTAGTGTTTTCAAAGCCTGTGGTTTATTTATCATACATCTTTATAACAAAGGCTGCAACGAAATAACTGTAGTAGATCTAGCTTAAAGATGAGAGTGGAACCTGTCTTCTTAGTGCTCCGGGTTTAGACTGTGTGCTGTGCAAGCCTTGAACAGATTGCAGCCAGACGCTTGAACTGGATCTGCAGCATTCCCAAGGCACAGCCACATTGAGTCAGCGAAAAGGGTGGCTGCCTCCCAAGGCAGTGAAAGCTGTGACACCCCTCTCACGTGGAAATCACAGTTCTGCAGAACCTTCTGAAGCAAAACCAAATGCGCTAGTTCAGAGGAAATATGCATGTTACTTTGTGTCTAATAATGTTTTGAACTGAGCTTATTGATTGCTGTTGTTGTAAAAGACATTGGGTTTTGTATGTGCTAAAAGTAGATTCAGTATTACAAGCTAGCACACTGCCTATGTATTCCCCCAAAAGCAAACCCGAAAAATCCTATGGGGGCAAGAGGGCTGGTATCATGTTAGTATGGCCTGAGTTCCAAACAGGTCTTAA
The DNA here is from genome assembly GCF_000699245.1 of Pterocles gutturalis. Taxonomy (NCBI): domain Eukaryota; kingdom Metazoa; phylum Chordata; class Aves; order Pterocliformes; family Pteroclidae; genus Pterocles; species Pterocles gutturalis. The sequence goes on from NW_010140979.1 coordinate 71,429, forward strand.
TCAAGGGACCTCTTAATTCTGTACTGAAGTGGCTTAGGAGGAATACAACACTGGCTGCAGAGGCTGTAAAAGTTAATGCTTCTCTTGAAGCTGAGATAGTTGTGTCTCAGTGATGAAAGTTAGCACTTGCACAACAGTCTTCAATTAGTAAAACTATAGTGAAACCTTTATTTAGTACATGTATTCGCTATTGTGTATTTTTGGGGGGTAAAAAACAACAAAAAAACCCTCAAAACAGTTTTTCCAATGTCAGGCTCAAAGTAAAAATTGCACTAGCTCTAACTTGCAATTTCACGTGTGTTTTAAAAGCTCCAGTTTATTGTCCCTGTTGTTTAAATTTTCTACGCCTCTAAGATAATTGATTTCTGGCTGGTTTGGAAGTGAATCTTAAACTTCTGTGCTGGAATTAAATAATTGCAGTAATATTCTTCATGAGCTTATCCAGAATGGATTTAGCTCTCTTCTATATTGCAGCCTCAAAGTTTTACAAGTTTCATTTATTATTTTTATTATTTTTCATGCAATATTAAATGTTAATTAAATCAATACAAAATAATGGAAGGGGAGAGAGCATAACTGCGTTCTTGCGTTGCTGTCTGAACAATATCTCTCAAGAAACCCATGCATATGCAATATATTGATGTAAGCTTGAATCAATACACTTCTACAAAATAAAAGAATAATCAGCATTACTGACATGTATTAACAGCAGTTAACACTACATAACGATTTACATTCCTAAAGGAGCTGCAGTCTAAAGTGCAAATGCCCAACTTGGAATTTGTTCAGGGTACTGAGAACGACAACCCATGCTCTCACTGAACTGTTCTTGCGGTTTAGTAACACTAGATAACTGAGCTTTGTAATTCATCTGATAAGGAGTGACACAAGACATCCCAACAGTATTGTGAAGTCAGACTCTTTGCCAAATCAGCCAAAATAGGACCACTGAGTGTATCATATTTACTGTAGGTCTTGGGCTTTTCTTAGATGTCTCATCTGGAACCTTGCTGAGACTCTAGATTTGCTTGATGATAGGAAGGAGGTCATGCTTTTACTCTTCTTATAGATTTCTTATTGCTGTTTGAATACTAATTAGGTCTAAGTTTGCAGTTTCATACACTGTTTTCTGAACTATGGGTAAGATTGCAGAATTTGAAAGATGATAATGGAGTACACAGGTGGTAGGTAGATTTTTAGAAAAACTGGCAGTGATAAAACTCAACCTTTACCTAATGTCTCAAGTGGGTTAGAATTGTATTTTCATATCTGACAGTCAAGAGCACCTCGAGCAGCACTGTAAAGCTATTTCTAATCCAGTATAAAAAAGGACTCACAGTCTGTAGAGGAAGTCCTAGTCTTCAGTAACCGGATGAAAAGGGAAGGTCAGAAAGCCAGGCCTGCTCCCTCCTTTCAGATTTATAGAGTAAGCAATCAGGAGAGGAAAAGGAGGAGTATGCTCAAAAGTGGAAAGCTCTTGGTTGCTAGGTCATTAGGATCAGAAAACAGCGATGAGGGCAAATAGACCTAATTTTGTCTCCAATAGAAGGTGGAGGCTTTTTCATTCTGAGCTGAATGTTCTTTGAGTTCCTTATGTGCTGTAGTTAATTTACTTTTGGAGTTACTCTGAAATACATACATAGATTTAGGTGAGATACCAGCACCTTCTTTGCTGAATGTTAAAGAACATTTAACATTAAAGAGTTCCTTATGTGCTGTAATTAATTTACTTTTGGAGTTACTCTGAAATACATACATAGATTTAGGTGAGATACCAGCACCTTCTTTGTATGATGGATTGCTATGCAAACCATTGAAATAAGCTGTTTCTTAGTGATAGGTGTGTAACTTGGGCTTACCCTTCACCTGGCTGCCAAAGCCACCTGCCTCGTTTTCCACAGCCTTAACCACTGCAGCCTTCACACTTCTCAGTTACACCTGCTGGTTTTTGGAAAAAAATGGTGAAAACTTACAGTGATGTTAATTCTAAATCCAATAAGATTTGAAAGGTCCATTTCTCCAAAGAGAAATGCAGACTGAGAGTTCCTTTTTCACTTAGTAGGTGATATGAAAGAAATTGCTAATATAAAATAGTATTTTTTGGCATTAGTAATAGCAGCAGCAGATTGACCAACACTGGCAAAAGAGCAGAGCAGCTTTGGCTTCAGACTCCCTGCAGCAGATTAAACAACCATGAAGAGGAGCCACGCGTTTTCTGCCAGGAATACTTAACAATACGTAACTAATGCTCCTTTCTTCGTTGGTTGTGCTCCATTTGTGAAATGTTGCACGACAAGCTGAAGCAATTCTCAGCTCTGAGCAGTTGTCAGAAGTCCTGTGCTGTCTCTTCTCCAAGCCACACGTTTTCCTACACTAGCTAGCACTCTGGTGGCTGCGTGGGGCTGCGGGTGAGACACTGAAAAGTAAGGGAAGCAGAAAATGAATCTACCAAGAAAGGGCAGGGAATGGATTCTGGAACGAGGGAAGGAACAAGAATGCTCATGAATGAACAGGGTGAGGCACAGAGGGAAGGCTCGTCTGACACCACAACAATCTTAACTCGATGGAAACTGGTTATGAGATCACACATAAAAGTGGAGGTTTCTTGTCTCTTCTACTCCGAAGCAAACGTGGGTGGCTGTCCAAGGGGCAGTCCCCTCCCACCGTTTCCATCTCTCTGATCTAGCATTGCTGTCCCATGCAGTGGCCTGGTTCTGTAAGCTCATGCAGTGGGATGCTAACCAGCTTCAACATACAGTTAGTGTACTGTGGGATCAGCACACTGAGCCAGAGCATCCTCCGGTTGCTTATGCTGTTCAAGTCAGGCAGTAAGGGAGGGACCCATGGCCTCCACTTTCAGGTCTTACAGTTTTGTTTGGAAAGCTTTGTTCGTACCTCTTGTAGCGAGGATGCAGAAGCAGACAGGCACCAGTGTAGTTACAGCTAGGAATTACGCCAACATGCTGTTAAAAGGAAGAATGGTAGACGTATAAACACACTGCGAGCATGCTGGAACAACAGTAAGCCTGGCTAGCACGTGGCAGAGCTGTTCTACTGCGGGAGCTGCGGAAGGGCAGAAATCAGCCTTGCAGATTACTGATGTTCATTTTCTGTGAAGTGGTTTGCAGCATCTTCAGCAGGTGTATATAGGAGTTTATCTGAAGGTGGCAATGGAACCCAGCGCATGTGGTTTTTATACTGTGCTAAACCATTCCAAGCTAAAGCCGGTGGAAAGGTGAAGGCTTGCAGTCTGAATTTGCTTGCTTTGGGTTCCAGTCTCACTTCAGTGACCTTCAAGTTTCCAATTCATCTGTAATCACAAGTTTTGCCATTATTGAAGAGATGGACTTCAATTGTAACTTTAATAGCACGTGTTCTTTTGCTGACAGTAATTACTGTGAAGTGACTAAGTAGTATTCCTGTCTCTCAGAAAGGATTGTTTCAGATTCCGTTATCGACTCCTGAAAAAAAACCCCAAACCTGTTCTCAGAAAGCAAGACTCTCTAATTCATGCTGCTTGGCCTTCCTTATGTTTTTAAAAATTAACCATGAGTACCCTGCAAATGTCATTATAATAATGGCTGTATTTGCTGATGAAATTTTCATCTGAACAGTATATGCTCTGATTTCTTTTCAGCACAATGCAGGATGACATTTTCATTCTACATGAACAGGAATATGATAGTTTGCTCGAATCAGTCTTCAAAACTGAGTTTTTAAGCCTCCTATCAAAACGATACGAAGAGAAGACACAAAGAAAACTACCTCTGAAATTTAGCAATACGTGAGTTATTTTTTTTTCAATGGGCTTTTAAGAATAAATAATCTTCTTGCCAAGGCAAATGAATGAGTGCTAGTTGTTGAGCCCCTGACACTTGGGGTTTTAAAATAAGAGGCAGCACAGTGTTAAGATCTATATGTGCAAGGAGACCAGACTTTCTGATTAGCTCATCAGAATAACAGATTAGGATTGTACCTGAGCCACCTGCCCCTTTCCACTGTCTCTGTGCATAGAAGAGTTGCCTTCGTTCTACTGAACACGGCATCCGACTGGAGGGTCGGTGGCTTTGTGCTCCGGAGCAGCTCTGTGCTAGCAGACCTGTGGCCCCGGAGCAGGGGCCGGGCAAAGCCAACCCCAGTGCAAACTCTCCATCTCTGTGCTGGCTGCTGCGTCCTGCCATGAGAAGGGAGCATCTTCTTCCAACTCCTTAACCTTGGCCCAGGAGTGGAAACATCATGATGAAGAGTTTGAAAGACGGTTCTGGAGACATAATGTAACAGTCTGAAATGCTGAAGTTTGCTGTGATGACAGAGAACTGCAGGGTGAGAGGATAATTCTGAAGGAACATCATTAAGTAAATGACATTGGGAACATTTTTTAGACACAAGCCTGAAAAGCTACGGAATGCTTGATGTGCATTTTAGGTGTAAGGACATGCTGGAAACTATCCCAACCAACGTGCTTTTGTTAATACTCCTACCCGTTAAGCAGACTAGCAACAGCAAGCCTTGGATTTGTACATTTATTCTATTTCCTTTGAAAAAGTGGAAGAATTATAGAAGGTAACAGGAGATTATTATTTTAGCTTGGGAAGGGTGTAGGAGGACAACTCCATATACAGGAGTATATGCAACATTCCTGTAGCATATACTCCTGTACGCTGGGAATCCAGAGCCAGTACCTGGAGTAAACCTTTTGTTCATGTAAGATGGAATCCGGGGTCTTGCCCAAAACCGAATCATAATTTCCTTAGCTCATATCTGATTACAGTTCAGAGCAGATGGATAGTGTGGAAAAGCTGTAAAGAACGTATATGTGTGTGTGTGTGTGCACACGCACGTGCACACACACGGAAAAAAATTTAAATTGGAAAGAATGAAGTATATGTATGCAAAAATGTTTACTCCCAGAACATGCACAAGGCCCACTCCTAAAGTATATATTGGCATATACATGCCAATATGTATACATACATCTAATGGTACATACAGAAGAATGTTCAGGAAGCTTGCTCCAGTAGAGTCTGCTGCAGAAGCAGTGATGTCCGATGGCAGACACATCTCTTACTCAGACCTTTGCACATTTTTCCCTAAAGCTCACTGTACTCCCCATTCTCTCCAGGGCATCTTCCTTTGAGTAGCTCTAACAGGAAATTTAAAACATCGATTAAGAACATTTTTAAAAGCAGGAAAAAGAGATTCAATTAGGTGGTTTATGTCAGCTGAGTCACTCGGGGAATACAGATTCTCAGTCTGAGCTTTCTATTTTTATATTTCTGAGTTACCTGCTGCCAAGTGATATTGTCCTGATTCAACATAGAAATGCTTTCTGGTTTTTTGTTCATGCTTATATTAGACTTGAAGTGAAGCTGAAAAAGGAGAGTTGGGGACCCTGGAGCAGTGGTGGTTCTCGACAAGTGCAGTTTATGCAGGGCCAAGGAGATATAGCCATTCTCAAGCCAAGTAATAAAGTGCTGCAGATCAGCATCGGACCAGGGCTACCAAAGAATTCCCGTAAGTTTGAATTTCCTTTAGAAGCTAGTGAATGGTTTAGAAATTGAGAGAATGGTTGACTCTTTCTCTGTGTGCTTGCCTCTAGCTTCAGCGTGTTCCCTATTATTTCTCTGTAACACTTAAAAGAAAAGGGAAGTTATAGATCCTAATGATATACAGCAGAATGCCCTGCTGCTCTGCCGTTGTGCTGGAGTTTTGTCACTTTCACTGTTTCTGAAATGTCTGAAATACTTTGTTCTGCAGCAAAAGAAATGAGGCATTTAGTTGCGTGACATAGTACAAATAGCACAATTGGCCAAGCATTTCGGGAAGAGTCACTCTGCTCTGAGCTCCTGCAGTTCCTACAGGCTTGCTGATGAAGCAGGGTCTGCATCAGGACAGGTGGTGGTGCGAGGAAGGGTACCCTCTGTACATCACTGAAGAATGAGCTGCCTCTCAGGTTTTGTGTCCTGCCTTTTTCTCATACTAATTACTAATGAGAAACAGGATAGTGAAAACTACTGCTGTGCCAGCTATCCATGGTTTATAAACAAGTTCATAAAACTAACGGTCTTTTGGGCCTCATTTACTGTAGTCTTGAGACAGATCTACTTTATAGCCTGTGGCTGAACTGGATCACAAAAGGGACAATATGCCCAAGTCATCCTTGCTGCACCTAAAGCTTTAGCACAACCTGACCAACACTGTCGGAGTCAGATTCGTTATTCCTCAAGATCAGCTCGTTCAGATCACAAGAGTAGGGGTCTGGCAGCCAGAAGGACTGAATGTAATTTTGGAAGGGTAACAAAATATTGTTGGTTTCTTTTAGGTCCAACTAGACGGAACTTTACCCAAAGTAGAGGGTATTCCAACAGGTCTCAAAGTCAGACTTACCCGATGAGAGCAGCACCACCTCCTCCTGGTAAGTCCTCTTAGCCTTGGACAGAAACAAAACCGTAATTTGGGCTTCCACTTCACTCTTGTAGTCTGGTAATTTTTACCCATTAAAAAAATAAAGGTTTAAAATCCTCTTTAAAAGATCCTGTCTGGAAAACACATTGTAGGCAATTTATGAAGTGTACTGTGGGAGTCTGCAGACAATCAAACTGGTATTTCACCAGATATCCTGGTTGTGATGGACACTGGCATGTTCAGCCACTTGGTATAAGACACTGAACCTAAAACCGGCCCCAGAGTCTTGTCCCCTTTCCTTTCTAGGGTAAAAGCTATACGCTTATCAAGCCGTAGATGATGCTTTGCAGTGAAACTGCTTTCAGTGCCAATAAACAATACAATGCAATTTATGTCTCATTGTCCTACCCTGTTACGTAACAACTTTTGTGTGTGCTGAATGCTGAGACCCATCAGCTGTGCCAGTAAGCAGCGTGGCTTTTTCTGCATGGGATTGATGTCATTAGGGTGTTTCACTTCTGCCCTTAAGAGATACAATTAATTTAGCCTGTGAACTCAGAGGAGAGAACAATATTCCATTGACCCAGCATTTCCCAAGTGTTTTCTTTTACTTATACTCCCAGAGTACTTTTTTTTAACAAAGCCTTCTCTTTCAGTCAGCTCCTGTTTAGAAGCACAATGCAAATGGTGTACGTTTGGTGTGCAACCAGTCTTGGTCACCAAATTAACTAGACAGTTCCCAGTCCTAGTAAAACCTCATAGCTGTATGAGTCAACGTAAGGACTGTGGGATCTGCAAGAACTGCTTGTAGTAAAGTGGGAGATTACTGTTGTTAAAGGAGTTAACCTGTATGCAAACACAGAGAGGAAATATTCATACAGGATGAGTTAAAGCAAGGAAAGTCTTCAAAAAAACCTCCTTCAGCAGTTTTATAGCTACAAAGAAGAGACAGAAACATTGGTTGAAGAAGCCTTGTGCCTGCAGACCAGGCCCAGACGTGCCTCATGTAGGTAAGGTAGTTTGGATGCAGATTTGCACACAAGTCCAAGGCACCAGTGGCTGCCCGTACCTGCGGCGTGGCCTTTTGTAACCGTATATCCCCCAGTGCTTGTGGCAGCTCCTGAACGGGCATGGCAGCAGAGAATCCTGATCAGAACAGCCTGCCTCTGCATACAGCAGGACACTGGGCTAACTTTCTGCGTGGGATTGAGGTCATCAGGGTGTTACACCTTTGCCCTAGAGAGGAAAAAAAAATA
>NW_010140980.1:0-204 GCF_000699245.1 Pterocles gutturalis
TGCCCCGCGGCCCCGCTCCTGGGGGGGATCGGGAGGGCTGGGGGCTGCTCTGGGCAGCTGGGGAGGGCAGATAAAAACACCTGAGTGTTGACCCACAGGTGACTTTGCCTCAGGCTTTGCAGAGATTAGCTGGAGATGAAAACCCGGAGCTGCAGCAGACCTTTGAACCTTCCTTCACCCTTTTTTTCCGCCCCCCCTCCCCAC
>NW_010140981.1:0-741 GCF_000699245.1 Pterocles gutturalis
AGGGGAAACGAGGGGGTGACACCCCAAAACCAGCATGGGGACCCCCAAAAATATCCCAAAGGACCCCTAAAACCACCCCAAACAACCCCAAAGACCCCCAAAACAACCCCAGGACCCCCCAAACCACTCCCAAATGCCCCCAAAGAGGGGAACCCCGGGGGTGACCCCCCAAAACCCACGTGGCCCCCGCACCTCCTCGGCCTCGCGGCCACAGTCGAATCGCCGCTCCATGTCAGCGTATTTCTTCCAGTAGCCGTAGCAGTAGGGGTAGTGGGTGAAAAAGGCGTCGAAGGCTTTACGGGCGGCGAAGAGGTGGTTCTGGGGTAAAAAATGTGATTTTGGAACAATAAAAATAATAATTTAGCATCAGGAACCTTCCAATAATCTACTTGTTAGATAAAATTAATAATTAGAAGTCAGGAATCGAGGAAAACCAGCCCCGGGCGGCAGAAAATTCCACAGGGTTTGGGCCAGGGTGAGTTTTAATTTGGGGTTTAACGAGGTCGGGGGCTTAAGGGAGTTTTAACGTGGACAACGGCTCAAGCTGGGTTTTAACGAAGGTTTTAACCAGGCAGCAGCCTCAAGAAGAGTTTTAATGAAAATTAAAACTTGGGGTGAGCTTTAACGAAGGTTTTAACGGGGCTGGGGGATTGGGGTAAGTTTTAATCAAGATTTTAATGAGATGAATGAGTGTTAACGAGAGTTTTAATTACCTCTTGCTCGACGTACTGCAGGAGCTCA
>NW_010140982.1:0-22646 GCF_000699245.1 Pterocles gutturalis
AAACCGTTCTGTGATTCTGTGATTCTATGTACAAGTTATAAAGTCCCGTTTATACTGCACAGTGCTATCGAGAAAAAAATCACAAATATCCAAAGTACACTTCCCTTTCTTGTAAGCCTAACCAAATCAGACCAAGTGCTTTGATGAAGTATTAAGGGAGAGAAAGCTGTTCAGCTGTCTCTGCTGTTTGCCATTCTGCAGACCACTGTTGTGAGCTGGTAGAAGGTCTGTCTGGGAACAGACAGTGACAAATCTAAGTTGCCAGTGTCTGGTCACAGAAGCTCATGCAATTATGATACACCATTATGATACACCCTTTACTAGACAGATGGGTCCCTCCTTTCAGTTCTTCCGTGTGCAGGCTGCTCTCTGCATCCCTGAATCTCTACAAACCACTCTTTTTGTGTCAGTTGAAGGAGTCATTTCTATATGCTGTAAAGACTCTTACACTTAACTTATATGAGGGTTCAATTTTGCATCAGGGGCCTTGAATTCTGCACACTCAGTCTTTACCGCAGAACTTCTAAATATCAGAAGCATCATTTTATTAAGATAAGCATATGCTCTTTCATGATCCATATGTTGTTGCGTAGGTTAGTATTTCCCCTTTCCTCTCTCAGCTTTAGTTCGTCCCAATCCAATTAGTACATGCTGTTTGCCTATGTTTTGGAGAATCAGGAAGATCATAACAGGACCCAATATTACAGTATCATAGGTTAAAAAGTTATTTCTTTTGCTTAAAACGTCCAAATGAAAACAGATTTTACAATCCACTTCGGAGACTCCAATTCTGGCTGTTATCATGTAAGTGATAAATTACTCATCTTAATTTTATGGAATTTCTTGTAATGTAATTACATGAAAATCTCAAATTTTGATTAAGATTTTAAATCTCTCATATACATGCTGGTAGTAGTCTTTTCATGAATATGAGATAAGAAGTCATGGTTTATGAATTCTGTCTGAAAGAACAGTGTTCACAGAATGTAAAAAATAGCCATATAGCTACTCTTTCTCCCCTGACTTTTTGTCTGCAGATGCACAGAAGTACAGTTTTGATTCCAGAGCATGCTCTGCATTTAGATAATAACGGAGCATAGGATAGTAATACAGCACAAGATCTGGCTGAAGCATAATTCCAGCTCTTCTCCAGTTCTGGCCCACACACAATTTCCACACATGAAATTAATGACTGTAAGGGCTGTAAAGGAAATTCTTACTGGTACACATTGTTACAGCGGTACGACATACAATTCTCAAACTTCAATTCAGTTTTCAGACACGTTAAATTTAGGTCCCTACCTTGCAGTGTGGTACATGGCAGCCTGTCTCCATGCCAGCCTATTCTGCCATGTTAGTGTCTCTGCATGCAGTACATGACCATCACCGTTGTAGGCTTTGCCACTCAGCACTGTCTTTGCCAAGTTGTAAGATAAAGTCAGCTTTGCAGAAAAGGACTAGGGGTGCCTGGTGGGCACCAAGTTGAACAGCAATGTGTCCTTGCTGCAAAGGCAGCTAACGGTTCCCTGAGCTGCACTAGGAGGAGTGCGGCCAGCAGGTCAAGGGAGGTGATCCTGTTCTGCTCAGCACCGGTGAGGCCACATCTGGAGTGCTGGGTCCAGTTCTGGGCTGCCCAGTAGAAGAGAGACATGGACATACTGCAGAGGGTCCAGCAAAGGGCCACTAAGACAGTGAAGGGACTGGAGTATCTCTCTTATGAGGAAGGGCTGAGAGAGCTGGGACTCAGCCTGGAGAAGAGGAGGTTCAGGGGGCATCTCATCAATGTATACAAATAACTGATGGGAGGGTGCAAAGGGGATGGAGCCAGGCTCTTTCCAGTGGTGTCCAGTGAAGCAATGGGCACAAATGGAAACTCAAAAGATGCCATCCGAACATGAGGGAACACTTTTTCACTGTGATGGTGATCAATTACTGGCACAGGTTGCCCAGGGATGTTGTGGAGCCTCCACTCATGGAGATACTCAGAAGCCATCTGGACACACTCCTGGGCAACGAGCTCTAGATGTCCCTGCTTGAGCAGAGAGCTGGATCAGATGACCTCCAGAGGTCCCTTCCAACGTCAACCATTCTGTGTTTCTGTGAATCCAGCAGTGCTCTGAGGCATCCATGAGCTGTGGTAGGTGTGAATCCAGGATATTTCATTCTCATTACTTACTCACTTTCCTCACCAAGAGTGAGCTAAATTCTGTTCCTCTAATGTCTAAACTAATGCAAGGAATGTTCTGTCAATTAATGCTCACCCCCTGATGTTTTATCTCTTGTTTTCCCTAGTTTTGGTGTCAGAGCTTCCCTTGCCGGGCCAATACTGCTGCGTTCTCTCTGAGTGCATCTGCTCTTCCCACAGCTTCTTGCAAAGACACAAAGACCTTCACAAAACGTGCCCAGATAAACACCTTCACCATTATTTGCTCTACATACACATTTGATTTAGATGGCAGCACAGACCTGCCTCTAAACTAGAGATTGCCATTATTTTAGCTACCTTCTCCCTATTGGCATGTCAAACTTCTCTGAAGTATGGTGGAGTGTTTACATGCCTCTGACTTGATCCGGAGATGTGTAAGAGATCTAACACATCATGTAGCAAAGTCTGACAAACTGCCCATACTAGATCAGTTTGTGTTCTATAATGTTGAACAATGAATGTTTTTTCTATTACCATGGAAATGTAATACTGAATTAAAGTTTTTCCTCACCTCTTATTTTCTGCTTTGCTTGATTTATGGATTAGAAAAAAAAAATGGGTTCTGAGAGATACCCCTTCTCAGAGGTTTTATAATTCTGAGTGCAATCATGCAAGTGATGGGCTTCCTAGAAGAAAACTTTATGATGAAATATGGAAACCATTCTGTTAGAAACGAGGGGTGCCTTTCTGCCCTAGTGATGGTGATGGCAATCAGGACTGTGCATCTCCTTTGAAGCTGATAGAATAATAATGGCTAAAACCCCTGAAAGAATGAAAGCCCAGGAATTATCCTAGATTAATTTTAGGGTGAAAATTTCACCCTACTGCACTGAATCCTGCTACTAATGCAGGACAACCCAGCACTTTCTTACCATTGCAGATCTCTAGCAATTGATCAGTAAGAGATAAGAGCAATAGATAAACAACAGATAAAGAGTTTTTGAGATGATAGGGTTGCAGTAGTCTTTTGGATGAGACTCATAGGATAGTTTTTATTCTCTCCCAAGCTGAGATACTGTCCTGCACCAATGGGCTGAACTGCCCCATGCTGCCACAGCTGGGATGCACCCAGACACGGGACTGGCTGGCCCCATGGCTTGGTCCCCACTGGGGGCTTGATCCCCACTGGGGGCTTGATCCCCACCTCACCAGGTCCCCAGTCCCAGCTACCTGCAGCCTCACTCACCCCACCAGAAACACTTCAATGGGTGCATTCAGCTTCCTGACAGATACTCCCCTTTTTAGGATCTTCAGCTCCACCTCTGTTAAGATTTGAATAGCAAAAAATAGTTCTACAACCAGCACTTCTTTTATTTACCAAGACTATGAAAGATTGCTGCTTTTCATGCATAGTTAAATCTTCACTGGGATAATTGCAGCAGAGTCAACTATTTGTTTTGGGGTAGGTATTGCTATCAAATAAATAATAAAATGCTCATTGTTGTGGTTTTGACCCTCACTGGCAGTCAAACACCATACAGCTTCCCTCTCACCCTCCCCACTTCCAGGGGAGGGGGAGAGAATTAAAGGGGTAAAGGGAAAAGAGAATAAGAATGATTTAATAACGAAACTACAACAAAACTGAAAATAATAATGATAATAGTAATATATACAAATATACAAAATACAAATGAGTGATACCCAGTGATACACAGTGAAACCACTCACCACCTGATGACCAAGGTTCAGTCTGCTCCCAGCTAATGACCCAGGAGCAGGGAGAGTCCCAAAATCCCCATCCGAGAAACCAAGAGCCAACCAGGAGGGTGAGATGACCCCAAGAGAGGGAGATGACCCAGAGACAGAGGGAGATGACCCAGAGAGAGAGAGAGAGAACTGCCAGACAGATGCTCATCTATATATTGGGCATGACGTGAATGATATGGAATAGACCATTGGCCAATTTGGGTCTCAATCCTAAACTTAAGCTCCAATCCTAGGTTAGTAACTGGGGCTGTGCTTCCTCCCAGCTTCTCCTGCCCCTGCAGACACTGGCACAGCAGAGAAGCTGAAAAGTCCTTGACTGTCCTGGCAACAACTATAAACATCAGTGTGTGATCAGCCTTCTCCTCAGCACAAACCCAAAATACAGCCTCTTACTAGTTACTATGCAGAAAGTTAACTCTGTCCGGGACTCTCATCCTCTCTTCTCTTCAAGCATCCTTTCTTTTTGGAAAATTTCAGGAAAACTGTATCTCCTTGATAAATGTTGCAGTAGCTGTACAGTGCCTCCAGGATGTCAAGTTTCCAGGCAGGGATAAGGTCTGTGCTCCCAGCAGTATTGTCCAGGACCACTGGGCACCAGCTCTTGTGCCAGAGGGAGGTTGTGTTTCTACACAGACCTTCCTCTTACTTCCCTAACCTCACACTTCCATCCCAATTGGAGCTGAATTCACCCCTAAAAAACAAATCTACTGTTTGTCACATGAGAAGCTTACAAGGATTACATAAATCAGCACAAGTCAAAAAGTGACCTGTGCAGTTGCTTGCAGGAGAGGAAAATCCATACCAGCATTAATGGGAAAAGGTTCTTTATGTCATTATTTTAAAGTGAATTCAAAGTAAGGAAAGTTGATAACACAGTAGAATCTTTCACTTCATCAGTTTTTCTGAGCAAGAATTTTCTAGTGCTTTCTTAACCAGGACATTTAGCTTGTTCTCTGCTTGCAAATTATTCATCAGCAAGTTTTGGTCTTAAAATATGGTGGCTTTGTTGTTCCAGAACAGTTTTACAAACAGATTTGAGTCTCTTGAGTTCTTAATTTAGGATGTTCACTATTCACTTTTCATCCAGAGCCCACCATAATTTCAATTCCCTGCTTAGAGTAGAAATTCATCGTGTCAGCCAACTTCCTATAAAATAAACATTATGTGCTACTTACTTTTTCATCCTTTTCTGCTTCCCTTCCGTATTTTCTTATTTCATTTTCAGTGGCTTTCCCCCCACCTCTCTTTTTAAGTGCCTCTTTCGCTTTTTTCTTCTTGCCCCTTTTTCGTTCCATCCTCCCTCAGTCTCCCACCCAGCATTCTCTTGAGTCTCATACAAGTTTAGAAAGATGTGCTTTCTACAAGTTTTCCAACAAGTTTTCCAAACTCATATGGGACTTATTTCAGAGGAGAGAGGGTTTCCCAAGTCAAGCGCCTGTTCTCCGGAGACTGCCACAAGAGCAGTTACTAAAAAAAAATCAAGAAAGCACCAATTTATAGCTTCAGACCCAGCAGTGCTGTACACAAATGTACCTTATTTTAAAGAATGTGATAAACCTTTATCAGCAGGTGAAATCTGAGGATATATATTTATTTGTTGCCTATGGCCAAGTAAACGTGTCTAGTACATGAAAATCCTCCTAGTAGGAAGAGCTCACTTGGACATATTACTAAGAAAAATACTTTGGCAGGTTTTTGAAAACCACTGGCTTGTTGATGGGAGTTTTATCAGAGAGGAGAGGTCCTGCTGAGAACCTCAGAAACCCCCAGTATGATATTAATGGTTCTGGTGAACAGTCCTTTCCATCTGTCCAGCGAATGTATCTGAAATCAATAATGAGTGACACTGCATGAGTTGCAAACAATAATTTATTAAAGCATAGATATCATGGGAAAAGCAAGCAGTGATCAGCTTTACTTTCTGATCAATTAACAGCACTCAGACAAGCAGAACTCAAATTATATTGAAACCCCAAATGAACTGATCTAGTCATTAGGAAGTCTGTGGTGCTGCTTCATTTTATCATATTTACTTTTACAAATGACTGTTATCATCCTGCAACCTTAGCTTTATGGCTCTTTGGAAACTACCCAAGGTTTGATTTTTAAGGACTCAATATGCAATTTAATCTACTTCAGGAGATAATGCTGGAAATTTTGATTGAATTGGAATTACAGTAGGAAATGTTTTAACAGCTATTTGCAAGTAATAAAAACACAATGTAAGATCCCGCAGACAGCCCTTTCCCAGTCGTGGATTTTCTAACCAGGGAATTTGGTCCAACATGGCAGGCAAACCTCTGTGACTAGGGAATGTGGGACAGCTGCTCCCTTTTAATCAGCCTGAGATCCATACCTCAAAATGGCCTGCAGAAACCAGTCCCCCAGGCCAAACAACCTTTCCCTGCATGTGTTTCCACTGCCTTCATGCTATCACCAACTATTTAACCCTCAGTGCTGCTGCTCACCTCCTTGCTTTCCCAGGAGCCTGAGTAACCCTGTGACTTCCAGTCATTATCAGATGGTGGGGATGACAGGAGACAACATGGGATTTGGCTTCCCAGAAGAATGGGAGCAGAGCCTGTGGGATGGGCTGTGTTAGAAGTGGGAAGGAGATAATGTGTAAAAACCAACCTCTGTGCTTGCTACAGCAGAGCCCAAGAGCCCAGCAAGTGGGACCACATGCAGCTGGCCAGTGCCACCAGTGTCCTGCCCCAGCTGGGGAAGCCCAGAGCAGTGCTGAATGTGCCAGGAAATCACAGCAGGAGGCAAATCCTACTTTCCTTCCAGGACTGCTTCTCTTCCTCTTGTTCTCACCTTTATCATTACTATGGTTGTTATTTTAAGAACGCCAATTGGAAGGGAAGAAGGAAAACGAAAGGAGAGAGCAGGTGGAAAGGGATATAAAGGGCAAATAAAGCAAAGAGGGAAAGAAGAGAACCAGGGCAGACGGAAGACCCCACTGAACTCTGCATGTTGCCTCTGCCTTTGGTGAAACTTAACTTTCAGGAACTCCTGGATCCTGTCTTTCCTTTCCTACGTGCAGGTGGCTTTTCAGGATGGATTGCTTGGCATTCACCAGGTTTCTTTTCCCCAAACTCTTCATTTGGCAGCACATGCTGCTGCTACGGACATGTGTAGCCCAGGAAAAACAATTCAGCTGCAGAAAAGTAGCTTGTAAATCTATTATATAGTAGAGAGACCCAAACTTTGTGAAAGAAACCACACTGCCCAGTGGGTGCTCTGTCATCCCCTAGTGACAGCACATGGTAGGGGTTAGTCTGTGCCCTTGGACTCCAGCTCTGCCACAAGGGGTTGAACGTTATCCCCCAGAGAGCGGCAGCCTCTCCTCCCCTTCCCCGTTACATCTCTCCTTTACTGCCAGGAGCAGACCCCTGGGGCCAGGGGAGGGGAGATGTGTGGGCACGCAGGCAGCCAGCAACGCCTCCTTGCCTGTCCTCATCTGTCTGAAGGTAAGCTAGAGGCAGCGGTGACGGCAGGAGGGACTTCACTTGGGCTGCTATGTAACTAACAGTGAGGCACAAGCCAGTGCACTTGTTTTACTGGATAAATTTTCATCCTGAAAAAGACCCATCGTTTTTCTCTAGCTAAGCAGCTAAACCATGCTTGCTCACACACGCTTGACTACAGAGGAGGTTAATTCAATATTATCTTTATTTTGTATGAGTGAAGCATTGGCTGCTGAAAAGACAAAAACGCTCCACAGGTCTCATGTTACTTTTTGCTGAAATGCTGGATGGAGCTGCACTTTGTTAAAAGAGACAGAAATTATCTACCCAAGGGAAGAAGTCTATCTGTCTGGGCCTGGGAAAGAAATTCAGTCTTTAATATGGGTCTTGCCTAAATTATTTATTCCTGTTTGATTAGTATAAGGTTTCCATAGTCACTGGCTGGCTGCGATTTCTAAAGTGCTGCTCACAGCAGGGATTCCTGTTCACTACCTTGTTTCCAGTGTTCTTGCTTTCTCTTTGTACGGGGGGATTTAATTGCAGAGAGCTGTTGACCAAGCCTGCACTGTATCTCCCCGTGCCCTGCTACAAGGCGCTGCGCCTCTTCGTAATGGCTCTGCCCCCACACATCACCTCCCTGGCCTCCGTCTGCACAGGACCATTGCCTTGCACTCCCATGGGTGATCTTTCGGGTTTGTTTCCCTTGATGATTTTTATACAATGCAGAGTTATGCCAAGATTGCAACACACATAGCAGCCCCTTCCTGTTGTTTATATACCTCAGAGAGATACACATCTCTAAGAGAGACCCAAGCTTCAGGCTACTTACGTATCTGAGATATGTACAAATTTATTTTACTTCTTCTCTTTTCCAGTTATGAAATTAAGAGCAGAAAGTGTATTGGCAAGATGGCCATTCTTGCTGCCAGGATAAAAGGTTTTAAAGTCCGAGTGGTGCTTGTATTGTTCCAGATACAGCCCCTGTACACTGTAGCGTTACTGCCCCAAAATCATTTACCTCCTCAGCTATTTAGGGTCAGTGGTGGTTTTATAGACAGCTAGTGATTATTGCTCTGGTTGTTAAATACCAGGAATGTGATAAGTGCTATGCTGGACACCTGAGCCACAGCTCTCCAAGACAAAATCCTCCTCCCAGGAGCAGCACTCTCGGGGCTCTGCATTGTCGAGCTCCCCTGGGGCTGGGCTCACCCTGAGCACAAACGCTCGCTCCCAGCGGCTTCTCACTCCCCCTACAACTGGCTCAGGCTGAAGTTCAAGCCACATTCGAAGTTCTGCCTAAGTAAAGGATCGAGGAGAGGGGCAGGTCACTTGGGTAACCAGAAAGAAGAGGAGGGCTGGGGAGGACCCCAAACTGCTCCCCCCTGTCCCAGGTGAGGGACCCCGCGGGTGCACCAGCTCCTGGCCACCCACACCCTGAACCAAACCTCTGCAGAAACCTTGGTTTCACATGGAGATAAGTAAAAGGCGAAGGGAGCACTAGGGACAACCAAGCAGCAATTCCAAAATGGTTCATTTTGTTTGTGTACAACCCTGGGACAGCGTTGGCAAATCTGTTCATGGGGTTAAGCCAGAAAAGTTCCTGGAGAAAAAACCTGGTTTCTAGTGCAATGGCCAGTAGAAGACTTCCTGACCTAAGTGGCAAAATGCCAGCACAGACATGACTACATCAACAACAAACACTGTGACAGAGCCCCAGCTTGGCCTCAGTTTTGAGACCTACACCTTGTTCTTATCAAACCAAAGCTACAAAAAAGCCATCATTCTTTAGAACAGAGTTTAGAAGACTTGTATTTTTAACAGAGAAACCTCGAAGGGTTTTTATACAATCTTGAAAAGGAAAAAGGACGGGGGCAGGACAGTGTGAGAAATAAAATTCTGTCTGGATAAAACATCCTTGCAGATGTGTGTAATGTGTTGATCATGCAAGAAGAGCCAGTCTCACAGAGCCCACACCTTAGTACCTCCGTCACCTCTAAATAGGCTAAAGGCCATTTTAAAGGTGCATCCTCCATCTTTAATAAAAGGGAATTATCCTGGCAGGCTGCAGGGTGTCCAAGCAAGCAATAATACATCTTCCTCAGAAACAAGGGCCATCACACCACAGTGTTGCTGAAATGGCATTTTACAGCCACACAAAAAGACCCATGTGGGAGAGACTTGGCCCCCAAAGCTATAATTTAGGAGATGCATTGTCCGGCCAGAGTTTAATAAAAGAGATGCAAGGACAGATTTGCCTGGACAAACGCTAACATGTGCCTATGTGTTTTGAGAATCACCATGATTCCCCATTTCCACTTTCAGCTCATGCATCATTCACTCAGCACTCACTTTGCTGCATTCACCCGATGCACTACTGTAATATCACTCTTGAGCCTTGCCAGGACAATGTAGTAAAAATAAAAGTATCATTTTTCATCTGCTTACCCTGGCTAGCTGATCATTTTTGCTCACAAATTCTTCTGGGTTTGGACCTCCTGTGCAATCATGTATAACCATGGCTGGAGAGTGGGCTGAAGAAAGAAGCAGTCCCAGAAATTAGCTACTTTCCTGATAGAGTCTCTGATTTGTATCAAAGGAGACATTTGCTGTTTCCAGTAATTCATTAGCTCTCTATTGTTTTACAGTGCATGCAGAAAAATCTTTGTAAAATGTTTTCCCATTAAATCCCTTGCTGCTATTTGTGGCTCTGCTGCTATTCAAAGGGCTTTTCAAGGCTCTGGCTCACATCTCTATGTGCCACTTATAATGGCCGGCACTATGGGAATCAAAGACTCCATTATATCAATAGATCGTACCTGTCACTTTGTAACATGCTTTTTATGGCAGGATATTTATTTTTCAAAGATGTATTCCTCCTGCTGTAATCCTACATGTTCCTCCTTTACACTTGCAACATGCCAGGTTTTAAAGCAAAGGACAAAGCAGCTGAAAATAAGAGTCATTCCACCCACCCAGCCCGTTTCTTCTCAGATACTGAGAAATTAAAACACAGGGCTTTGTGGATGAATTGCTGTCAGAGTCATTTGATAACTAGGATCCCAGTAGAAGCTTTTATAACAACAGTAATAAAGATGCTCTAGCACTAAGATCCCCGTGTGTGGCACACCAATAGCACCAGTTAGAATTATTGCCTTCAGATAATAAATCAGACTGTTTTTAGGAGAGAAAAAAATTATTAAATCTGTCTCCATTCCCCACCTCCCCAGGATTCAATAGCGGGAGGGTTTTTTTTTAAAAAACAGTCTGCTCAGAAGGACAATCGTGCTGCATCTCTTCCTGCCTGACAGCTGCACCCCCCCTGCTCTGTGGTGCAGTTATTCGCTTAGAAGAGGCAAAACCCCACCCCTCCGTACTTTGATGTCTGCTTTCTGCTTCTAAATACTAGGACAGGTTTTGTTAGCCACTGTCAGTAGCACAAGCCAGGGCTGGTGGGAGGAGTGGCTCCCAGCCTGGCTGTGGGGAGCCAGAGCCAGAAGATGCTCCACAGCATCTTCTCTCCTAAAAACCTAAAGGATGGGCAGAAGAAGGGGTGTCTGGAGCACAATACAACAGATCCATCACTGCATCCCCAAGACATCAGAAGCCAAATACTGCCAAATGGCAGTCCTGAGGTGCCTCTGCCTTGCAGAGGCAAAGCCAGGCATGTTCAGCATGTGGGGGGGGTCTTTGATCATCCCCTCCCTCCTCTGCCCCTGCAGTTGAGTATCGGGCTAACCAGCCTTGGAGGCTGCCAAAGGAGCCAGCTCTGGGCTGAGGAGGTCTGGCAGTGATGAAGAGGAGTTTCCAGATCTGAATCTAGCATCTAGCTGCAGGATAATTTTATTGGGCTTGTTCTGGGATGTCTGATATGCCAGGATGCTTTGCACAGCACATGCTCCACAGAAAGCACTTTTGCTACCTGCAGCATGGGGACACAGCAGAGGACAGAGGTGCCAGACTAATGCAGCACAGGAGGAGGGGTGCTGCGTATTTATCTCAGAGGATAAACAGCAGCTGGGCTGTGAGTAAACAACATTAAACCAATTTTTCTTCTCCTCTAATTCCCACAGCAAGCACAGCTCTAATAAAAGAAGACCAAGATGGCTGAGTTTTAAACGCATTGTAACAGACTGGACATGGTGTTACAGACCAGAAGCATTGGCTCTTCTGGGTTATGAGACTCTCTATCTGTTCCTAGCTTTAAGCAGTGCCAGTCAGAGGAATGTATGACTGGAAAGGAGCTCCTGAGCCTTTAAGACCAGTCCCTTGCCAAATATGCTGGTCATACAATTTTATGAGCTGACCAAACTTTATTTTAAGGTTTTAAGGTTTTGTACCACCACAATCCTATTCCAGATCCTCAGTACATTAATGTGCTGGTTTTGGCTGATATAGACTTAATTTTTTTCATAGTAGCTAGTATCAGGCTATGTTTTGCATTGGTGCTGAGGATAATGTTGATAACACATGGATGTTTTAGTTGTTGCGGAGGAATGCTTACATTTAGCCAAGGACTTTCCAACTTCCTATGTTATGTTAGTGTGCAGGTGCACAAGAGGCTGGGAGGAAGCATAGCCAGACTGACAAATCCAATGGCCAATGGCGTATTCCATATCATTCAGCATCATATTCAGCATATAAATGAGAGGTAGCTGGGAAGCTGGCTCACTCTCTCTTCCAGGATTGTGGTTTCAGGACTGCCTCTGCTCTGCGATTGTTAGCTGGGAACGGGCAGGGCCTTAATCAGCAGGTGGTGAGCGGTTGTACTGTGTATCACTTGTTTGTATGTTCTGTTATCTCTGTCATTATAATTTTAAATTTTATTTCAGATATTAAATTGTTTTTATCTCAACCCACAAGTCTCCTGACCTTTACCCCTCTAAGTCTGTCCTCCATCCCCCAGGACTGAGGAGGGTGAGCGAGCAGCTGCATGGTGGTTTTGGCTGCTGATTGGGTTTAAACCATGACAACTCATAATGAAAAACATTTTATGAAATCTTGCTTAAATGTATTCCCAATTGCTTCTATGTGAATTATATTCTTTGGCTTAAATAGCTTTTCTTCTCCCGTTTCTCCAGAATTTAGTGTCATGATGTGTTCTCAGGGAACAATCACATCTCTTTTCAGTTTCAAAAAGATTAAGTGAGCCAAGCCCCTCTGCCTTTCCCTCCCACATCCATCCCACAGGCTGTTCTCTGCAGCTCCTCCATTTTTCATGCACAGGGATGCCACCACCGTGCACAATACTCCAGACAGAGTCTCAGCACGGTCTTCTACAAAAACTGCCTGAATGCTACTTTTCACTCCACTGGAAACATGTCATCAGGGATATCCTCAGCCTGGATTTGCCTTTCATGGTTGGATCACACGGATGACAATATTCATCCTGACTGGCTCAATGACCCAATGCATTCTACCCATTTCAATTTCCAGCTGATAAATTCCCAATTTTTAGTGCAAATTCTCCACAGTAGTCTTTAAATGATCCTGCCCTTTATCATGCTGAAGTTTATCGCATTGTCTTCCTCTTTGGGATAGTTGTTTTTCCTGCCTGATATCTTCATCTTCGGCCGTATAGATGATGCCTCTTGTCTTCACATCACCAGCAAATTTCAAAAGGACCCTCCTCCTATTAGCTTTAAGAATTCTTTACAAAACTCTGTTCCAACTTAATATTTTTATATTACACATGTTTTTGCATGTTAGTTGATAATTTACTTAATTTGATAGTTCCTAATTTTTTAAGAAAAGTGTTGTTGTTTTATTCTGTTCCTTAAAGAGTGAGGATAGCTTTACAACTGAGGCTAATTTATATTTAGGTCAATACGCCAGTTGTTTAGCCTTCCTGTTCTCCTCAGCACTCACACTTCTCTGTACTGTCCAACTTCTCCTCTTCTGTAGTTCCATTACAGATTGTCATATTGTTGTTTATTTGATTTTTCCTTTTTTGTATATTAGATCTCCAGGCATGGAAGTTAAAGAACTCTCTTCCGTCCTTCTCCCTTCATTTCCAAGTTAAAATTCTTATCATCATTTACATCATCTTTGAGCCAAGAGGGATGGTGCCCCAGCAAACAGACAGCTTTCTATTTTTGCAGTGATACACAAAATCAACTACTCAGCATATTTTGTGAGTGAAAGACATGAAAATGCACCCAAGTGGTACATTGTTTTTTTAAATTCGGGGCACATATTCTGGGAAGATGCTGAAATCTGTACTATTTCCCTGTCTACCACTGTAAACATGACCACAATACAGTATTTAATTTGCCTATAGATTCAAGTGACTCTCAGTCCTGAAAAGACTTCTATGCAGCAGCATAAAAGAGAATTTGTGGGGATGCAACAAGAGAGGAACAGTATTTATAACTTTTGTACAATCCAAAAAAGCCTTTGAATATTCGAGGTAGAGGAGCAAGATCCCTGTGAAACTCTTGGGTTGCTTATCTGTTGGTTGTGGAGCTGGCCCAGGCTGTCAGCACCAGCTGAAATGAGGGTGAACGTGGGTGGCAAAGAGAGGGGAGCCAGTCTTGGGTCACAGCATTGAGTCCTGCACACCCACATGTGCCTGGGACCAAGAGGTCCTGGCCAAACCTGGTGGGTGGAAGCAAAGTAGCACCTTTGATTCTGTTTTCTGTCATGAGTAGCTATCACGCTATCCCATCATTGTGGCTATTAAGAGAAGAGGAAGAATATGTGAAAGCCCCTCATGCTGTGTTACAGACACAACTGCTGTTTTTTTACATATACAGCCACTGTTACTCTTCAGCTGACAAATTTGATTTGTGGCCTTTAATATCTTCAAAGTAATGCTCTTGCTAATCGTAGTCATGCTATTGATTTTCATAGAGGCATTTTACTCCATACGAATCCATTGCTTTTAAGCCAATTAATCATGCATCACTAGCTTAACTGCAATGGTGGTTTTAATGTGAATATTCAAGTAGTGCTTCATTTCAGGGTTTGTCAACAGCTACCATCTGAAGACAATTTCAAAGCCTTAAGAAACTGCTTAATATAGTTATTGGATGCTCACCAGTTCATAAGACCCTGCCCCAGCTGCCTCATATATTTTATGCAGAACAAAATCTTCTAATTAAGTAGATGAAAGAAGAGAATTAACATACCACCTAGGGGACTGAACATACATGATTATTAAACAATATAAAAAAAAAATGAAGAAGGCATGCCCAGCTCAAAATAAGGATTAAAAATTGGCTAAGTAGGGGAGCAAACCTTCATTATACTGCAACAAGGAGATCAAAGAGAGTTTAGGCAGACCTATTGCTGTGACTGACACTACAGGGATGTGCCGGAAGTAAGGTATAAGATTCTTGAAGCAGCTGCTTGTGTTCTTTAAGTTCCTTGGTCCATTTTTGTTTCCCTTTTCGAGACACTGTTGGGGAGGTTTTCTCAGAGAGGTCCTACACAGCTTGCTGTGGATGCAGTGATCCCCCCCACCTGGCAGACAGCAAGACCCTGCATCCCACCCCCACTTCTGTATGCTGTTGTCCCCATTAGAAACAAAGGCCTTTATTTTCAGTCTGGGTCCAACAGGGACACAGGGCAAAGATGCATTCCCCTGACCTTCCACAGAGAGTGTTAGCAGCCATCCTGTTCTGCTCTGTGTCTAAGGACTTCTGCTGCTTCAGCAGCAATGTTTGCTACTGCATCAACAGTAGTCAGGTCTACTGCAGCATCGCACCAACCCACATCCTCTCCCAGGCCATACCCATAGGCTGTATGTCTGGGGAGCAGAGGGATGATGACAGAGCCAGGGCACTGATTGCGTCCAACCACTCCAACCACAGGCACAATTATAAAAGTGCTGGCTGGCAACTGCTTTGGGATGGGGACCAGGGGAAAGAGGTATTTTCATTCCAGGTTTAACATGACAAACTTAATTACAGAAATGGCAGAGCTACTGTGGTTGGTCCATACCACATTCCCTTACCTCCAGCTTTCCTTGCCTGCCTGCAGAAACAGTTATCTTCACCAGGACTTTTTCCATCTTCTTCTGAAGCAAATGTAAGTCTTTCTCTGACCACATCAAGAGAGGTGTTTGGTTTTTAACGGGCAACAATCACATTAGGAACATGCATACAGTAACTCAAACTCAAACACAGCAAGGGAAGCATCTGTCAGCTCAATATCAGCAGCATCGCCAGAAACAGAGAGTTGATCCATGCTAGACTGGGCTCATCCAGGCACAAATCTGAGAGTGGAGATCTTAAACAAACTTAAGCAAAAGAGGAGAAGACTAGGGCGTGCATTTCAGAGCATGTTAGACTGACTTGATTCATATGTGCAGCCTTGAAGTAATTGTTGAAAAAAAACTAACTGAAGATGTGAAGATGGATGAAAGATTAATGCAACACACCTGTTGGATGAGCCTAGTATCTTTCTTGCAAACTATAATTGATATTTTCAACTGTTCTTGTTGTGCATTAAAAAACTAATTGAAGATGTGAAGATGGATGGAAGATTGGATGAGACCTGTTGGATGAGCCTAGTATCTTTCTTGCAAACTATAATTGATATTTTCAACTGTTCTTGTTGTGCATTACTAAGACTAAAATCTCAGTGATCAAATGTTGTGGTGACTCTGACAAAACAGGGAGTGTCATTGGGGTCTCATACAGTTCTAGTCACTTATGTAAAAGAAAGTTGAATTTTCACCAGATTAGACATAGAAGTTTGAGGATGAGCGGAGCTATTGGCTGTATTTAGTAGAGAAGACTAGGACAGCTTGGTTTGCTTAGCCAAGAGCCTCAGGAAGGATGAGGCTCCTCTACATCAGTGGGATAAACTCTAGGAAGAAAAAAATTATTTCAGTTAAAATACAATAACAGCACAACAACAACAACAACAACAAAAAGGTGCTAACCAGCCAGGAAAAAAAATGAGATCAGAAATCAGGAAGTGGTTTCTGGCCATTGGAGCCAACAAAACTACAAAGTGAGGCCAAGGCAGTCTCAGATGAGATTTGTGACTGGGTGTGTTGGGGGACTAGAAGATGCAAAAATCCTTTCTAAACTTGTACATGTAGGAAATCCAGAGTCTCAGCAGCCCAGCACAGATGATTTAGTGCTGAGACAGCTATAGCTTGTGATGTCTGGGTGAAGGGTGCCTCACTCTGTGAGGACACCAAGATCAACTTCAAGTTAGCCCAATTCTGTTGCAAGCATCTCATGCAGCTTATCAATACACCAGTTAGCACATTAAAATACCTTACAGGAAGAAACCATTTCCCTAGGGCCTTTAATAAAGCTTTTAAGTGTTCTCCCTTTAGTTTTGTTGCTTCCTATTTAAAATATATAAAGAAATAACCCATACATCAATTAATTCTAGATTTCAGTAGGCCTGTTTCAGCCCAAGGAATTCTGACAGACAATGAGTGGCGATCCACCTCTTTCATGGGATGATTAGAGACAAAACAAATATAATATTCTTCTGCAGGCACAGGAGGAAATGGCACCTTTTAAATGCAGCAGGAGGGTCTATGAAGTCTTTATGTTGATGCAAGCCTGTGCACACCCTCACACAGCTATTTAACTTTCTTCTTAAATTAACAAAGCTTTTTAATATACATATTCACAGAAAGTCAATTAAAAGTTTACTTGAGGAATTTTTTTTTCACTTGAATGAGTAACCACACTTTTGTATCTCTTTTTAATGGGGGGGGGGGGGGGGGGGTTATTATTAAAAAAGGGGGGTTGTATTCAATATTTTCTCCATGTGAGTAGAGATGCTGACTCAATGGAGTCAATTTTCCCTTCTGGCTACTTTACAGCCAGTAACAATGTTATGCTCTGAAGCATTATTACAATTACAGCACTGAAGATATGTCATGATAACACAAGTTAAGATTTTGTATATATTCATGAAATTCTACTTATCTCTGTGGGTAGTAACATAGCCTCAGGTACAGAAGAAAATGTCTTCAATGCATTAATCTTGATAGTATTGTTTGTGTCTTAGAATTATGAAAGGAGGATGTTAAAAAAAAATCCTAAGTACTGAGAAGTGATATGTTGCTTCAAAGATAATCCTCCAGGGATAAATCCCAAATGTCAGCTTTAAAAAGCTTCACATTGCATAAACATAAGAGCAGGAGGGCTGCAGAGAGAGAGGTAAAGAAGCTGCGTTGTAGCTTACAAATATGACTCTCATCTACACTTTTGTTGATTTATTTGGACTTTGCATTTTCCATCTTTCAAAGAGTGGAAGATATTGACACAAGGCTCAGTTCCGCCCGGTTTTGTCTAGGAAACTGGAGATGTGAGTGCACAGGAAATATAAGAAGGGACTCAAAAGAGATTGTTTTCCATTCTTACTTCGTCTGTTTTGGTTTTTTTTTTTCCCTAAAGGGCAATTCAGCACTGTCTGAGCTGGAGAACACTAAACCCCTACAACCATAAGGACCTTCTCACATCTGAAAATATCGCTACTGCTGTTCATCTTTCTCTACACTTCCTTGTTTTACTGTTGTTCAAGCTTTGCCTCAGAGCCAACAGAAAGAAACACCTCAGCTGGCTAAATTCAGACCACATAAAGATTTTTCAAGGGGAAAAAAAGAGGAGAGAAATGTTCCCCCACATTGCTGTTTCTTCTTGTCAAGCACAAACAGCTGCAAAGGGAGAGTCCCAACATAATTGTGCACTATTGTACCCTAACAGGAGATGCTGAGATCAGCTCAGGTGTAGCCCCAAGGATGCTTGTTCAGCAGCACCCATAGGGTGACTGCACAATGTGCTCTGTCACCCTTGTGCTGCCGGGAAGTCTCAGTTGCTTTTGGACAGTGACTGAGACCAAAGTGCTGAAACCTCTAAGAAAAGAGTGTAAAAAAAAAAAAGAAAAAAAAATAGGTAATATCAAGCTGGAGAGGGACCAACAAAGATGGGAAAGTAGCAGAGGAAGAAAGCACTTCAGGGAAACTGCACCAAAAAGGAAGGTGTGTCACATGAAAGGAGAACGCTGTCTTGAAAACATGGTTAAGAAAAAAATAAAGAAAAAAATAAAAAGAGGACGAGGTGCAGAAATATTAGGTTGAAAACAAATAAGCATATCTAGAAGTCTAAAATACTATGATCTAGGCAGGAAGAATATTGGTACAGGGGGGAGAGAGAAACTGTTGTAACAAACTCTCAGTTTTCTAAGAATCTGCATTCAGAGAGGATCTTAAATTTATATAGCATTGCAGGCCCAGGGCTGCAAAGCAGCAGGAAACTCAGACCTTTGCAGCTGTTTTGCAAACTCTTCTAACAGAGCAAAGCAAAGGATTCGTGTCCCTGAAGCTCTTGCTCTGGGGAAGTCCCCTGGGACGACCCCAAACCTGGTGTGGGGTCTTGCCCAGCAAGGCAGCACGCCGGGGAAACGAGGAGTATCAGCTGACAAACCTCCAGCGCTCAGAAACAAGGGCAGCACTGTCTGTGGGCCTGCCCAGCTCCCGCAGGGACAGGCAGCAGTGGAAACACAGGAACACACCCCAGCTGGGCTGCCCCATGGATCCCTCAGCTAAGCAGTTTAGGGACACCCCAGAGGGCCTGAAAGGGTGATTGCCCAAAGCTGGCAGTGCTAACAAGGCAGATGACCAGCCTGATGAAACAATAACCTGGGAATGGCGAAGAGGCCGGTGGGAGATGCCTGGGAGCAGGAGGAGCAGCGGTGACCCTGCTTGGGCCCTGCCAGGCATGACCCCACAGCATCCCCAGCATCTCCCTGGGGGTGCAGGAGCAGCAGGCACACAGCCAGGGACCCACAGCGAGGGGGTGGCATGGGGGGACATCCCTGCTCGGGGTTTACATGGGGCATGAGGGCACCTGCCCACGGCGGTGCCTTAGCAGGGTGGTGGCGCAGCAGGGGCGCAGGCACCATGGGAGCACCCACGGCTCCACAGGAGGGTCTTCACGTGGGGCACCTGCCCCCACACCCAGGTGTGGGGTGTGTAATGCACACTGCCTGGGAGGGCGGCTCTTAAATGGTGGGGCTATAAAGGCACGCGTAGAAATCTTCAGGCATTTATTAATGTTTTGCAAAAGTCTAGTACTGTGGTTTATCTGGTGTGTTGCTGATTTCAGTCCTGAACATGGACTGCACTGGTTGCAGATTAAACACATGCTACTAATAAATCAATAAATTGGTTTAATTTCAGTTTGATTTAAACCACGTGAGCTGAGCAGGTTTTCCTTGCAGTAAGGCTCCATGTGCCAGCGATGCTGTATGAAGCCAGGACTGTGTTCTCTATAGTGGCAGCGGTAATTGTGGCAGTGGGGACACTACCATCCATGAGCAATTTTAGCATCTAACCTACCTTCCTTCCAATGTTCTCCTAACGGCGATCACCAAAGTAGAGCTATGCACCGTGCTCTTCATATTGAAATCCAGGGTAACTATTTTTGTAGCTCCAGTTTCAGACATTTTATCCCTCTTTCCAGTTGCTTGTAATGGCTGTGCAGCATTGGATTGTTTCAGATAAAAGTTTCAGTACTGAGTAAATGAACTTGTGATTCTTAATGACAGCTGTGAGAGTTCGTGTCTTTGCTACTGTCATTGTGTTGCTGGACCATGACTGAAGAAACAACTGCAATTTTATCAGTTAGAGAAATGCAGTGAAATGCAGAGTAGAACTGACTATATGCATATTGAAAAGGTACCTAAAATAGACCCCAGCCAACCTTTACTCTCTGCTGGCTGCTGGACAGTTAAAATTCAGATCCAAATCAGGACATCTTCTAGATGATGAAATTATAATTTTCATACTAAAAAGTATGAAAGAACACTGGCCAGTTCAAAGTGAACCTTATCCTGGGCTGCATCAAAAGAAGTGTGGCCAGCAGGGAGAGGGAGGTGATCCTCCCCCTCTGCTCTGCTCTCATGAGACCCCACCTGCAGTGCTGTGTTCAGATGTGGGGCCCCCAAAGCAAGAAGAATGTCGAGCTGTTGCAGCTGGTCCAGAGGAGAGCCACAAAATTGGTCAGAGGCTGGAGCACCTCCCCTGTGAGCACAGGCTGAGAGAGTTGGGGTTGTTCAGCCTGGAGAAGAGAAGGCTCCAGGGAGACCTTAGAGCAGCTTCCAGTACCTGAAGGGGGTACAGGAGAGATGGAGAGGGACTCTTTATCTGTGTAGTGAGAGGATGAGGGGTAAAGGTTTTAAGCCAAAAGAGGGCAGATTTAGACCAGATATGAGGAAGAAATTTTTCACTGTGAGGTAGATGAGGCAGTGGCCCAGGTTGCCCAGAGAAGCTGTGGATGCCCCATCCCTGGAGGGGTTCAAGGCCAGGCTGGATGAGGCTTTGAGCAACCTGGGTTAGTGGGAGGTGTCCCTGCCCATGGCAGGGGGTTGGAACTAGGTGATCTCTAAGGTCCCTTCCAACCCAAACCATTCTATGATTCTGTGATATTATGCAGCATTATACACTGCTGATGCTGAACCACTCCTGGGTAAGTGTCAGCATAAGCTCTGCATTGTGGATATGTTTCAGTGACGTGCTTGAGTATATTACTCAGGGATTTTAGGACAAAGTCTACAAAAGAATTTCAGCTCTCATAATGTTCCATTTCTGGGCAAGTTTCATAAAAAAAGACACAAATTCCAGCAATTGGTGATAAAAATCTCCATTACAGACGTAGCTAAAATAAATGGGCAAATCCATATGGTCCAGGTCAGTACATATCTGCCCCAGTGAACCATCACACATGATGTATACATCGAAGAAAAGCAATCAGAAGACTATATCATATTAATAACTTATGGCTATTTCCACTGCTTTAAAAAAGAAAGAAAAGAAAAGGCTGTTTTGCTGCCTGAATTCTGACAGAGGAAAACAATATAATTCTCAGGTCCGCTACGAATTGAGTGGAAATGAGCCTGCATCCATTGAAAATGTGTCCTGATGTGGAGTTGAATAGTATGCCAACTTTTCCATTCTGCTTTCCAATGCAACAGTGAATTTGCCCTAATTTGTTAACTATAAGCACAAAATGTATGCACACATGTTCTGCAAATTGGGAGTTGCTCTATTTGAGCAGTGACCCCAGAATATCCCGTATCTCCCACCGCAGATCCACTTGCTCCTTTGGGCCAGAGGTGGCGCCTCACAGCTGCGACGGCTGGCTGACTGTGCTACGGAAATAGCAGCTGGAAAATCAATCGTTCTTTGCTGATTAATAACTGATTTTCCACTGACCAAAATGCCGCGTTGGCCCTGCCATAGCAGGTGGCGTGGGTCACACACGGCTGCAGCTCCACTTTCAACGTGCCATATCAGAAAATTCCCTTTTTGCTTTTTTCCTTTCTTCCTTTCCTTTCCTTTCCTTTCCTTTCCTTTCCTTTCCTTTCCTTTCCTTTCCTTTCCTTTCCTTTCCTTTCCTTTCCTTTCCTTTCCTTTCCTTTCCTTTCCTTTCCTTTCCTTTCCTTTCCTTTCCTTTCCTTTCCCTTTCCCTTTCCCTTTCCCTTTCCCTTTCCCTTTCCCTTTCCCTTTCCCTTTCCCTTTCCCTTTCCCTTTCCCTTTCCCTTTCCCTTTCCCTTTCCCTTTCCCTTTCCCTTTCCCTTTCCCTTTCCCTTTCCCTTTCCCTTTCCCTTTCCCTTTCCCTTTCCCTTTCCCTTTCCCTTTCCCTTTCCCTTTCCCTTTCCCTTTCCCTTTCCCTTTCCTTTCCTTTCCTTTCCTTTCCTTTCCTTTCCTTTCCTTTCCTTTCCTTTCCTTTCCTTTCCTTTCCTTTCCTTTCCTTTCCTTTCCTTTCCTTTCCTTTCCTTTCCTTTCCTTTCCTTTCCTTTCCTTTCCTTTCCTTTCCTTTCCTTTCCTTTCCTTTCCTTTCCTTTCCTTTCCTTTCCTTTCCTTTCCTTTCCTTTCCTTTCCTTTCCTTTCCTTTCCTTTCCTTTCCTTTCCTTTCCTTTCCTTTCCTTTCCTTTCCTTTCCTTTCCTTTCCTTTCCTTTCCTTTCCTTTCCTTTCCTTTCCTTTCCTTTCCTTTCCTTTCCTTTCCTTTCCTTTCCTTTCCTTTCCTTTCCTTTCCTTTCCTTTCCTTTCCTTTCCTTTCCCTTTCCTTTCCTTTCCCTTTCCTTTCCTTTCCTTTCCTTTCCTTTCCTTTCCTTTCCTTTCCTCTTTCCTCTTTCCTCTTTTCTTTCTTCTCTCTTTTCTCTTCTCTCTTCTCTTCTCTTCTCTTCTCTTCTCTTCTCTTTTTTTTTCTCTTCTCTTTTCTTCTTTTCTGCTCTCCTCTCCTCTTCTCTCCTCTTCTTTCCCTTCTCTTCTCTTCTCTTCTCTTCT
>NW_010140983.1:0-31077 GCF_000699245.1 Pterocles gutturalis
TGAGTGGTGGGGAGGGCAGTATCATTGTGTGTCACTCATTCTTCCCCCTCCTCCGGAATCGCTGGCCTGGAGCAGACTGGGTTTTTTGGTCATCGGGTGGGGGGGCAGTATCACTGTGTATCGCTCATTTGTATATTTGTATATAGTATTATTTTTAATATTATTGTAGTTTAGTTATTAAATTGTCCTTATCTCAACCCACGAGTCCTCTTTACCATTTACCCCTTTTATTCTCTCCCCTATGATTGGATGGGGGTGGGAATTCTGTGAGCGGGTGTGTGTGGCTTGGCCCCGAGCCAAGGGCTAACCCACCACACCACTTTGTTTCAGTAATGCTATTAGTCAGATATAAATAAGAGGCTATTGTTCTGAAATCTTCTAGGTGTAAAAGAAAATAACAGGCTTTGTCATTTGAAGGAGACAGCTTAGAAAGATGTTTTCTTGAAAATGTTATCACACAGTACAATGAAAAATCAGCAAAATTATTTGGAAATATAGAAAGCATAAAGCTGTATGTTGCATTGTTTCAGTAATGCTATTAGTCAGATATAAATAAGAGGCTATTGTTCTGAAATCTTCTAGGTGTAAAAGAAAATAACAGGCTTTGTCATTTGAAGGAGACAGCTTAGAAAGATGTTTTCTTGAAAATGTTATCACACAGTACAATGAAAAATCAGCAAAATTATTTGGAAATATAGAAAGCATAAAGCTGTATGTTGCAAACAAACTTTCTGCACTGAACTAAAGAATGTTACCTAAATCTACCTGTAGATAGTACAAAGCATCTGATATAGAAATACTCACAGGCAACCCATTTTCTCCTTCTGCTTTCCAGATTACTGGGGGGGGGGGAGTATCATGCTGTTTAGAGAAACATCTGTTAGCATAGTTATAAAGCCATATATTATTTGTCCAACAAGTGATTTATTGTGTATGATCTGAACCTTGTAATAGACAATTGCCTATTTTGTTTATTTGATTTTATTATATCATCTAAGGTGTAAACAGAGTATCTACATTAGTATTCTATTTATGAGCAGGTTTTGAAGTGAATCATCCCCACTGCTTGTCTTCAGAACACATCACGTAGTGAGATTATAGCTTGCAAATTGGATTTCAATGGTATTAAAGGAAATCAGAAGGTACACTGCACCTGCTGCTGAACGTTCAGAATATGGTATCAATCTAGAACCAGTAAGAAGTAAAATGATCAAGACACATCCACTATAGATGTCAGATCCTCATCATCAGCCTGCTTTGCATTACAGATTTAGTCTTATTTGCAATGTGTTACTTGCTAATGTAGAGTTACTCAGAGACTGCCTCCTTTAGATGAAGCATAACCTAGAAGTTATTTAGATTAAGAAACAACAGCCACTTTGCCTTGTGTTAAATTGGAAATGATACCTATTTGCTTATCTCCAGAAACTAACATAATTTGGCATAGAGGCAGCATTCAAAGATTTAACTTAGTAAAGCAGGATTGTTGACACCCAAAGAAAAAAAAATTAAAAGAATTGATCAGTGTTACTCTCCAGACAGACAAATTACAGATTTTGGGTTGGAAGCATTCATGGATGTATGGACTGTGTAGGAGTGTTCTGAGAGTAATGTGATTGCACAAGAACAAAAATTATATGTATTTGCTTTAACCTTTGTGTCTGAGTTCATGAACAGACATAATGCTCTGGAAATGAGATGAGGACTCAATATTTCTGAATTTCGTATCCTGCTCACTATTAGAAAAAACTTAATGTCAGAGAGAGATTGGGCTCTTATGTATTGCTCACATAGCTCTCATGTGGAGAACTTCAAAGACTTAAATACAGTGAAAGCAATTTTCCATTCCCCAATCTTTACTTGCGTCTGTACTCAGACTCCAACCCCATGCCTGAAGTAAATTCCAAGCTCTAGTTGGCTGGAGTGTGTGAGACAAAGTGTGATTGAAAACCAATGCCTTCCTAGTGATCCTAGTGATTCTCTATTTACGTAGATCGTTTCACGAGGTGCATGTTTGTGTGACAACCTGACATTGCTTTAGTCCTACTGGCTTTGGAGAAGAACCAAACAAATCTGTTAAGGTTCCCTGTTTTATTTCTGCAGAATAGACAACATGGACTACGCTGGATTCACTGCAAATGGCAAATAGGAACAATGAATTTTGTATATTTTAAAACTCTTTTAACAAATCCATTACTAAATCTTTGTGTTCTCTCTTCATTTATTTCTTTTAGCACACCGATGTCTGGAAGAATACATATTTTCAATCATTTTTCTTAAGGTAGCATAGGGAAATGCTATAGTACTTCTGGAAGTAATGGTTGAATAATTCTATTTCTGTGTCAGTTTTACCTTTCAATGTGCTAATCAGGTTAACATGGTTTCTATGCTGTGATTACTCAATACTTTCTCCTGTAGAGTTCTGCACTCCACACACAAAAATATTTTGATAACGAAAAGTGATTAGCCAACAAGTGTTCAGACAGGTTCCACCATTACGACTTTCAATGCACAACTTCAAAAGAAGTGAAGAAAGGGTTCCAGGTTTCAAGTCAGTAACTATGCAATGTGGGTGAAAGGCTGCATACCTTTTAATAAGTACTTATAGCACTTCAGCAGTTGTGCCTAACACTTTTCTACTTCCTCTTTCTCTCTTTCTTTGCAGGTGTAACTTCTTAATTCTGAACTATTTTTTTGGTTTTAATAGACCACTTAAATATTCTCCATAAAAGGTTTATTGTCAGGAGATACGCTGTGAGTCAATGATACCATGCCTGACCTATAGTACTGTAGCACAGGCCTTTACTTTCTAATGCACAGGGGAATTTGGTTACCATGGCTATAATTACCATAACTTTACATCTATTAATTTTGTCTGTAGTATTCATTTCCATAATCTATAATTTGAAACAAAATCATCTTCGTTCTGTTTCTGGCAAGAACAGAATTATTATGAAACTCCTAAATGTCACTTTTTTTTCTTTTTTCACTGAATCCCTCCAAACACTTTCCTTCTTATTAAAATTCAAACAGCTGTGATATGGCCAGACAGCAAGAAGATAACAGCAAACGTGAAACTACCTTCATCCATGCTGAACAAATAGAATATTATAAACAGGCTTCCCAGTTGAAGTTACACAAAGCAAATTAAGAAGTACCTACAGTTATAATTTACTAAAAAAAAGTTTCCTAAATTTCTGACAGTTTCATTTAACTGACTAATTAAATTTGCTTGTAGGCATTTCAGTGAAATAGTCTTACCACTGCACTACTATTTGGAAAGAAAGTGTACATTAATTTTCTGGGGAAACAAGATTGTTATGATCTAAATCTCCCATTGAACATTTCACTAGTATCAAATAGTGATACTTTATTGAATCAAATGAGAATGCTAACTTTTAGTTAAAGGTGATTTAAAAAATACACATGCTAATAGTCACACCAGATGAAACCAAAATACATGTTGCCAAGGAAAGTAAGCATTCAAGATCTCAAATTGTCTTGTAGAGGTATACTTTCTAGGACTAGCCAAAAAAACAGAGCAGATTGTGAGCCTTTTCCTTGGTGATATAAATCATTGTTGCCACACAAACCAGTACAGCATCACCTAACTGCAATAGCTAACGTACATTATAATCAAAATATAATCATAATTTCTTATTTATCTAAATCAAAAGTTTAAAAGATTTTAAAGTAATATTTTCACTGCAAATAATATCTATATGATAAGCAGTTTCCAGGAATTCTGTAAACAAAAAGCCTTCAGCCAAGAAGACGTGATACGGAGAAAAAATCCTACCTTTCTTGTGTGCATTGCCCCACACACATACACATAAGTGAAATAATTACAACAAACAATAAAATTTCTTGTTTCATCCACATTTGAGAGCAGATACAATCAAGAACCTTCACTATTCCACAAAAATTCGTTACAGAAACTTCCAAGCAGTTTTGCTAGCATACAGTCTACAGATGCACCATGAAAAGCCCTGCAATCTTGTATAATTATAATACAGATAAAATCCTTGATAATGGTCAAAACATTTAATTTTCCTCTTTATTTCTTTGGAAATAGCTTAGGCTCTTGCCATATAAAATAGAAAGAACCTGATGAAGTTTAATAATGGCTTTCTTTCATCGTATCTAACTGTGTTTTTCCTTTCAGGAAAAAGCATTTAAAGATAAAATGTTGATAGCTGCAATTATGTGATTATTTTACAAAACAGTAGTTCCTTATAGGTGACAGGTGAATCAGAATTTCTGTGTACCCAAGGCAGTTCACAACAAACTGGAAATAAGAACAAATTACATTGTTGCATGTGTGATAAACATATAGTTTGTAGGGTTTTTTCTCCACACCAGAAAAAAATTATTAGCATTAAAATAGTGTAAATTTATATTGCTGGATAAGATATTGCATACTTTGCAGGAAAAAAACAGCAAACATGTCTGTCAACTGAGTGAATCAACTGATTCAAGTAAGATTTCTCTGCAGGAAATGTATTTTAAATCCATTAACTTGAACTAAGGAAAGTAAAATGGACACATTTTATTCAGGTCTTTAGGTTGATAACTATGTCAAAATCATTAGGTTTCCATGATTAATGCTCCAAAATGTTGTGCAAACTCCCTTTCCCAAACCAAAATTTACATACGCTATTATACAACTATTTTAGTAACCATGACATTTTAAATATTGTATAATAAAATGTTATAACACTATTTATTCTCCAGTAACAGCTGCTCAGTTTCAAGGCCTAGACTGCATATGGCATATTTTATTCTTCTTCAGCTGCAGCCCTACATCAGGAGGAAAAACTGCTATTTTTTTCTGCTACTGCTGCCACTATAGGAGTCACATACTGGTTCACAAGGGATATGAGGTTTATGTTAGTACAGCTGAAGGGTTCTGTGCAGAACAGAGCTCCAAGACACCTCTGCTTCTCTCTACTCCAGACTCTTTGGGAGCTGGTGCAGGTTAGAGTGGATTTGGGGTGTTTGAAATCTCACCAGCTAGATACCCAAGCACAGGCAGAGAATGGAGCATGGCTGCTTTGGGACCTATTGCCTGGGTTGGTGTCTTCTCCCTCCTCTGCTGTACTTACCTATATTACCTCTATACTCAAACATGGACCCGGTAAGGGTTTTTAGTACTTTTCATGTTATGTACTTAATATCAATCAAGCCGGCTCTGCTCTGCTGAAATGGTTTATTTAGTGAGGATGAAGATATCTATCTTCTGTTTTCCAAGGGAAATTAGTCTCTGATATAGTTCAGCAGCAATCTTTGGATATCACATAATGATATAATTTTTAAAGTATTGGCTTAAAGAGAATAAAAACTTATGGTGTACACTGAAACAGATTTGTCTAGAAAAGATCTTTTGGAACTCCTAGTTAGGAGACTGTAAGGGAAGATCTGAACTAGAGTAGATCAGACTACACTAGTTCTTTTGGAAGGGACCTACAATGATGATGTAGTTTAACTGCCTGACCACTTCAGGCTGACCAAAAGTTAAAGTGCAGTATTAAAGGCATTGTCTAAATGCCTCTTAAACAACTACAGGCATGGGGCATCAAAAACCTCTCTAGGAAGCTTGTTCCAATGTCTGACCTCCATCCCAGTAAAGAAATGTTTCCTAATGACAAGTCTGAACCTCTCCTGATGCAGCTTTGAACCATTCCCATGAGTCCTATCACAGGATCCCAGGGAGCAGAGATCAGCACCTCCCTCTCCACTTCTCCTCCTCAGGAAGCCATAGAGAGCAATGGGGTGGCCCCCTCAACCTCCTGTTCTCCAAACTGGACAAACCCAATGGAAGATATCATGAGAAGGTATGTCTTCTGAGATTGCCCAAGGAATCAATCTGCATGCAAGCTTGTAATTGCTAAACCAGATCTTATAAAATCAAGTTTCAGTTAAGAAATGTTCTGTATGTCTAGCGTAAGAGGGCTTTTTGGTGGTTCATTTGGGGGTTTTTGAGGGTGGAGGGGAAGGCTGAGTTTTTGGTTTGGGTTGTTGTTTTTCTTACTAGGAAGCGCAGACTCATTATGTCATTGCTATGTCTCTTCCTATGTTTTTGCAGCAGCTCTGTGATCACTGAGCCACTGAAGATTCCTAATTCCTTAGAGGCTTAGCAGTGGGAGTAATTCATGTGCCTAAACATCAGTATCTCCTGCCCTCAGGAGCTTGAGAGATTTGCCTGGGGCCTAGCAAGCTTGACAGGACTCACTCCAAGAGAGCTAGCTAGAGGGTGGTGTGAGCTGCTAGTCTTGAAGTGTGGAAAAGTGCCCTTTGCCACATAATCTACAAAGCACTAAGTTTTACCTATTTTGGTTTATTTTTCCCTTCACTATAGGCTACTTTCTCCCCTCAGAGGTCTGTTCTCTGACCTGTTTCCTAGCCTATCTTGAAGCAGGCTGCGGAGAGCTCTGCGGGTAGACCTAAAATTACACTAAACATGCAGTTATGTAAACATCTGCTACGGAGTCCATGACCACTAAGTGCACAAAGGAGCTAAATTAATGGGGCAGTCATTTCAAATCAAAGATGTTCAAAACCTCCTAAATCCTAAGCAGAACATCCTAGTGAAAACGTTATAAGCATTTAAGGACTTTGACCTAGATTTGGTCCCAGACAATATCTTTGGAAACTATAGAACTACAGGCTGTAACAATACTAAGAGATTATATGTGGTAAAAAAAATGCAAGTGGGTTAAAATACAGTGAGGCTTATCACATAAAATGACAACAATCCTGATTCCAAAAGCTGCAAGTCACCGGAAAGGGGGAAAGTGTTCTGGGTAAAAATGACACCATGCTTTCCTATTCTTACTCTTTTCTGTAGTCATTTTTTATAGACCTAATTCTAGGGCACAGATCTCTGGTCTGATCAAGTAAGGTACTTCTTGCACATTGAATTACATCTGTGTAGTTTGAAGACAGATGCAACAAAAGTGAAAATACCTGTATTTTAATGTACAGCATCTTTATGACCCCTGATTATGAATCACATTTCAGTTAGGTCATGGTACTGATAATCTATTTGTTGTCCTAATGTATTTTTCCAGAGGTTCTTTACTGGTTTTATTACTGGAACACCTTCTGTTTTGTATTCACAAATGCTAAAATTTGCCTTCATTCCATTTAAGAGTAGCTTAATTAAGCCATAAGTCTGAAATAAATAATATTTTCTTTTAAAAAAATCCCATAGAAAAAACTATATAAAAAAAAAAAAAAAGCCAAAAACTAAAACCAAAACCACTTTTTATCCATGTGTGTGAACAGGGCCTGAGTAATACTGTTTTCTCATCTGAGTAGTTTACAATAGTGTTTTTTGTGAGCAGGAAAACAAACTTACGTAAATACCTATGTTACTACTCATGCTTTTTTTCACCTTTTTGCCTCTTTCTTATGTAGGGATCAAATACTTAAGTGAAAAATTAAAAGCCTTATATGACTTTCAGTCTTGAAACACTTATTTGAGCAACTCATTGAGTAAAACATTGTTTAATTTATTGATAGTCTGATACATTCTTTTAAAGACAGTCTGCCTTTCATAAGTTATTTTTCTAGAAAAATATCCTTGAAGTGTATTATGAAAGAGAAAAATATAAACATTTTAAGGTGAGGATTTCTACAAGAGGTGGATGCACTCAATGGGTCTGAAAATTTCACAGAATTGGGAAAAAGAATAGTAATATATATAAAGAATAAAAAAAATATGGTGAGATATTAATGTATTGACTCTAGTTCAGCCATTTTTCTGGAAGGTTGTAAAAAAAGAGCTGATCACTTTCTTGTCACTGCAACTAGTTATTGAGAAAAGAAAGATAAAACATAAGGGCATGTAGTATATGAATCTACTGATTTCAACAGTTTCCATAGTTACCATCTCTTAAAATATTTATGTTATTACTGCTTTTCAGTATAGAATCGCTTCTGCTATGCCCTACTAGGCTGTTGGCCTCAGCTGTTGACCCTGGACAACTGAAACAACTTTGAAAAAACTTACTTTAAGATGCCCTAGATAACAGAGAGAAAGACAAGGACTGACAGAAATCACACCTTCTCCAGTCTTGATGACAATGTTCAGTTTAAAAATCTACAGGTTTAGGGAGAAGAACTAGCCTTAAGACAATGCCATGGTCTTAAGAGAATTTTGAAATCTCTCAGAACAGTTAATTGCATGAAGTTGTGGTAACTGCTGTCACTTACTCTATGCTAGAGACACTAAAAAAATGTCAATTTTGCAAAGTTGGTTACTGGGCTTATGATGCAGAACATATTTTTCAGAAGCAACTGGCATTTGGTAAACACCTGCATATGCTGTGCTTATACTCTGCTGTTTTATCAGATTCTTGGTAGATTTTGATATAACAAGCTTCCTCATACTTTATGATAGTTTCAGCTTCCATTATTGCTTTTTATCTGAGTATGACAAAAGGACCTATTTTTTGGTTGCTATTTTAAGTTTGGTGCTCTGTTTATGATGCTTAAAAAAAATCTGCAGACAAAGGACATTCATTTTCTTAATAGAAGTATTATAATACATACACTTAAGCATATATTAATTTACATATTTTATACGTGTATGTACATACACACATATAAACATATTTATGCTCATACATATACATACACGCAGACATTTTATTTCCATGAACACACAAACACTGCAAATCTGAGTAAATACTGAAAAGTTGCTTTATCAGTTTAGAATTTTTTTGTTGACTTATAGGTAAAATGTGTCTCCAGAAACTCTAGAACGGGGGTGACTGAAAAAAGAGAGGTGAGGAATAGGGTAAATCACTCAACTATGAGCCTGCTCAGGGTAGATATAGAACATCGGGCCAGGTGAAGGACCTCAGAGTCTTTCAGTCTCTGTTTTAGGTTATTCCCTTCCACTGCTTCAGAGTCTGGTAATGAGAATATCACACAGTGAGGGGAACTGCATTTTGGACATGTATTTTATCTACATAATAGTAAAATGATTATTTTGAAGAAAACCGTAATTAAGGGCACTTTATAAAAAATATCAAAGATATGGTGGGAAGGTTACATACTGTGTACACCTCAAGTGAGTTTGGAAAATTATGATCATTTTAACAGTGAGAAGATCCACGTGAATGCAGCTTTATATATATTTTACCTGCTGCTTATACTTTTCTAGTTCATTCAAAAAGAATAGCAGTCAGTTACTAAAGCAGTTCAAAAAATCCAAGTGAGCCGCAGCTAAATTGGCAACTGAAGAATTACTTTGAGTCACTTCCATAAGTTCTAAAACTTCCTTTTAAAATTTAGCCACAAATAGAAGGAGGGAACCAACAAAAGGCTGCTGACACAAAGCAGATGAACCACAGGGATAAGTTTGCCATATAGGCTTTGAACACAAAATTTCATATAAAGCACAGAAAAGTTTCTAAAAGTTAATGATCTCAGACCTCTGGCAAACACACAGACCAACTGAAAAAAAAAGTAATTGCCTATAAAGTGGTCTGAGAAAAGCTAGAAAAGAGTGGGAAAGGGGAATCCGGGTCATAAGCCTCCACCCTGGCATTCATCCCTCACCAATACATTGGGAACCACCCCAAGGCACCCACACTTGCACTGATCCTGTCATGGCTCAAAAGCCACTAAGGCGGAGACAATTCTTACTCACTGTATTAACCCTGTAGACTTTGAGAAGACACTTTCCCTGATAAAGTTCTGTTCCTAAAGTCATTTTCTGATGCAGATAAAGGCTTTGCCCAAGGAGTCCGTGGGGGTGTTTCTGAGGATGCAGTCTACAGCCTGAGTCCTGTTTCATGGGCAGATAGCCCAGAAGTGCAGACAGAGGTAAAATTACCTAAAGGTCCCTATAAGGAGAGATTTAAATTAGACTTAGCAGAGGAAGGGGATGGAATTTTGAGCAACAGAAATGAGCCAGGGGATGCTGATACATTAGGCACCAAGAGGGGAACACCTCTGTGAAAAGTCTCTATACTGAGTTTATACAGCAAGATTTTGGTAGTGGGGCAGGAGAAGGGCTGCAGGGGTGGCTTCTATGAGGAGACACCATGAGCTGTGCCCATGTTCAACAGAGACAGTTACAGCTGTCTCCAAGATGGACCCACTGTTGGTCAAAGCTGAGCCGAATCGCAATGCTGGTGTTAGTGCCTCTGTTTGCAATGGCAGCTGTGAGAGAGGAGTGAGAAAATGTGAGAGAAACAACTACGCAGACATGAAGGTCAGTGAAAAAGGAAGAGGAGGAAGAGTTCCACATACCAGCACAGGGATTACCCTGCAGCCCATGGAGGGCCATGGTGGAGCAGGTATTCACCTTGTAGCCTGTGGAGAACTCCAAGGTGAAGCAGGTGAATGTGCCCTGAGGAAGCTGCAGCCTGCAGAGAGCCCAGCCTGGAGGAGGTTCCTGGCAGGAGCTGCAGCCCATGGAGATGAGTCCACGCAAAAGCAGGTTTTCTGGCAGGACCTGTGGTCCTTGGGGAACCACACTGGAGCAGTCCATTCCTGAAGGAACATACTCTCTTCCTGAAGAACTGCAGCCCATGAGAAAGACCCACGTTGGAGGAGTTTGTACTCTGTGGGAGGAACCCAACACTGGTGCAGGGCAAAAGTGTGAGGAGGATGGAGCAGGAGAGACGAAGTGTTATGAATGGACCACAGCCCCCATTCCCCATTTCCTTGTACTGCTTATAGAGGGGAGGATGTAGAAGAGTCACAGAAGAAAGGGCAAGTGAGGGGAAGGTGGTTTTAGTTTTGTTTTTATTTCTTACTATTCTACTCTGCTATTAATTGGCAATAAATTAAATTAATTCTCCCCAAGTCAAGTCTGATTTGCCTGCAACAGTAACTGGCAAGTGATTTACCTGTCTTTACCTTGACCCATGAGCTTTTCCATCTTATTTTCTCTCTCTCTCCTGCTGAGGAGGAGGACTGAGGGAATGACTTGGTGGGCACCTGGTGGCCAGCCAAGGTCAAACCACCAGAGCCTGAAAAGAGTTATGGTGTGTTGCTCTAAAAACATGACACAGACAATAGACCTACTGAAGTGTCTCTATACCAATGCATGTAGCATGGGCAACAAATAGAAGCAATTGGAAGCCACTGTGCAGCTAGAAAGCTATGATCCAATCACTGCCACTGAAACTTAGTGGGACATATCACATGACTGGAGCACTGCAATCAATGGCTATAAACTGTTCAGAAGGGACAGGCAGTCAAGGAAGAGGGGTGGAGAGGTTGCCCTCTGTTATGGTTTAACACTCGACTAGCAGCTAACACCACACAGCCGCTCACTCACCCTTCCCCCTCCCTGGTATGGGGGAGAGAATTAAAGGGGTAAAGGGAAAAGAGACTCGTGGGTTGAGATAAGAACAGTTTAATAACTAAACTACAGTAAAATTGAAATTAATAATGATAATTATAATAGTACTATATACAAATATACAAATATATAAATATACAAATACACAAATAAGTCATACACAGTGCAACTGCTCACCACTAGATGACGAAGGCCCACCCTGTTCCTGGCCAATGATCCCAGAGCAGAGAAAGTCTTGAAACTGCAATCCCGGAAAAGAGATAAGAGCCTGAGCATCCAAGAGCCAACTGAGAGAACAAGATGACACCAAGAAAGAAGGAGATGACCCCAGGAGAGAGCAAGTTAGAACTTCCAGAGAGACCCTCACCTATATACCAGGCGTGACATGCATGATATGGAAGATACCATTGGCCAATTTGGGTCTCAATCTTAAACCCAAGGTTGAATCCTAGGTTAGTAATTAGGGCTGTGCTCCATCCCAGCTTCTTCTGCACCTGCAGACATTGGCAAAGTAGAGAAGCTGAAAAGTCCTTGACTGTCCTGGCATCAACTATAAACATCAGTATGTTATCAGTCTTCTCAGCACAAATCCAAAATACAGTCTCTCACTAGCTTCTGTGAAGAAAGTTAACTCTGTCCCAGCAGAAATTAGGGTGTCCTCTATGTAAAAAAGAATTGATTGTACAAAACTTTCTTTGAAAACTAGAATTGAATAGGTTGAGGGCCTATGAATAAAAATAAGAGACCAACGTAACAAAGGAAATCTCATGGTTGGTGTTTACGGGCTTCTTGATAGAGGGGAGGGTGCTGATGAAGACACTTCAGGAATAATCACGCTCACAGGCTCTGATCCTATTGGGGGAATTTAATCACCCTGACATCTGCTGGAAAAGCAGCACTGCAACCTGTAAATAATCCAGGAGAATCTTTGAGTGCATTGAGGATAACTTCTTAGTCTAGGTGACAGACAGCCAAAACAGAAGAGAAGTGTTACTAGACAACACAGCAGAACTAATTAAGGATGTCAAGACTAGTGGCAGCATGGGCTGCAGCGATCATTCCCTAGTGGAACTCACAGTCTTAAGGGATGTTGGCCAGGTGAAGAGCAAAGTCAGGACACTGAATTTTAGGAGAACAAGCTTTCAGTTGTTTAAGGAATTAGTGGGTGGCACCTCCTGGTAAACTGCTCTCAGGGATAAAGGAGCAGAACAGAGCTGGAAGCTCTTCAAGCACAGTTTTCTTATAGCACAGGAGCTCTCAATTCACAAGCTTAAGAAATCAGGCAATGAAGGCAGGAAACCAGCATGGCTGAGTAAGGACCTACAGGTCAAACTAAAGTCTAAGAAGGAAATGCACAGGCAGTGGAACTAGGGACATGTATCCAGAGAAGAATATAGGGGCACTGCCCAGAAATGTAGGGATGGGATTAGGAAAGTTAAGGCAGAGACAGAGCTAGATTTGGCAAGTGATGTGCAGAATTATAAGAAAGGCTTCTACAGGTTCATTGGCCAGAAAAGGAAGATTAAAGAAAATGTACCCCTCTGACAAACATGACAGAAGACAACTGACATGGAAAAGACTGAGGTACTTAACAACTTCTTTGCCTCAGTTTTCATCAACAATTGTTCTTCCCACATTTCAAAGGCCTAGGTTCAGGATCATCTGAGGAATATGAACATACACAAGTCTGTGGGACCCAACAAGATGCATCCCAGGGTCCTGAGGGATCTGGTATATGTAGTTGCTAAGTCACTCTCCATCACATTCAAAAAGGCATGGCAGTCAGGCTAAGTCCCCAGTGACTGGAGAAAAGGGAATATCACACCCATTTTTAAGAAGGGTAGAAGGAAGACCCTAGGACCTCTTGACCAGTCAACCTCACCTCTGTGCCCAGTAAGATCATAGAATAGATCCTCCTGGAAGATATATGAAAATGTAGGAAAGACAAGGAGGTGATTAGAAACAGCCAACATGGCTTCACCAGGGCAAACAGTGCCTGAGTAATATAGTTGTCTGTCGACGGTGAAGTGACAGCATGAGTTAGCAAGGGAAGAGCAACTGATGTCATATACCCAGACTTACATGAGATCGTCAATACAGTCCCCCACAATATTCTTACCTCTAAATTGGAGAGATACGGATTTGATGGATGGACTATTCAATGAATGAGGAATTGGCTGGATGGCCACATCCAAAGCATTATAGTCAATGGCTCAATGACCAAGTGGAAAACAGAAAAAAATTGTGTCACTCAAGGCTATATACTGCAACCAATACTATTTAATTCT
This sequence comes from Pterocles gutturalis, assembly GCF_000699245.1. Lineage (NCBI taxonomy): Eukaryota > Metazoa > Chordata > Aves > Pterocliformes > Pteroclidae > Pterocles > Pterocles gutturalis. Next base: position 13,615 of record NW_010140983.1, read on the forward strand.
TCATTAATGACGTACTTAGTGGGATTGAGTGTACCCTCAACAACTTTGCTGATGACACTAAGCTAAGTGGTGCAGCTGATACACTAGTGGAAAGTAATGTCATCCAGAGGTACTTTGACAGGCTTGCGAAGTAGGCATATGCAAGGCTCAGCAAGGTCAAGTGCAAGGTCCTGCACCTTGGAGTAATCCTTAATAGAAGTACAGACTGGAGGCTAAAAGGATTGAGAAGGTTGCACATTGCTAGACATGAGCCAGCAATGTGTGCTTGCAGCCCAGAAAGCCAACTGTATCATGGAATGCAAAAAAAGAAGAGTGACCAGCACATTGAGGGAGCTTATTCTCCCTACATCCATCTCTGAGGTCCTCAATACAAGAAAGACGCGGACCTGTGTGCTGGTTTTGGCTGGGATAATTTTCTTCACAGTACCTAGTACAGGGCTGTGTTTTGGATTTACACTGAAAACAGTGCTGGTAGCACAAGGATGTTTCCATTGCTGCTGAGCAGTGCTTACACAGAGTCAAGGACTCTTCTGCTTCTCACACCACCCCACTAGCAAGGAGGCTGGGGATGTACAAGTTGGGAGCGACACAGCTGGGACAGCTGACCCCAGCTGACCAGAGGGATGTTCCATACCGTATGACATCATGCTCAGCAGATAGCTCTGGGGGAAGGAGAAGGGGAGGACATTTGTAATTATGCCATTTGTCTTCCCAAGTAACCGTTATGTGTGATGGAGCCCTGCTTTCCTGGAGATGGCTGAACACCTGCTTGCTGATGGGAAGTAGTGAATGAATTCCTTGGTTTGCCTTGCTTGTGTGCGTAGCTTTTGCTTTACCTATTAAACTGTCTTTATCCCAACCCCTGAGTTTTCTCACTTTTACCCCTCTGATTCTCTCTCCCATCTCACTGTTGGGGAATGAGCTCTGTGGTGCGTAGTTGTCAGCTGGGGCAACTGTTCGAGTCAGTCCACAGGAGGGACACAAAAACCATCAGAGGGCTGAAACACTTCCACGAGGAAAGGCTGAGAGACTTGGGGTTGTCCAGCCTGGAGAAGAGAAGGCTTCAGGAAGACCTTACTGCAGTCTTTCAATACTTAAAGAGGCCTTATAAGAAAGATGGAGAGAGACATTTTACAAAGGCCTGTAGTGACAGGACAAGGGGCAATGGTTTTAAAATCAAGGAGGGTAGATTTAGATTGTATATAAGGAAAAATCTTTTTACTATGAGGGTAAAGAGACACTGGAAGTTGCCCAGAGAAGCTGTGGATGTCCCATCACTGGAAATGTCCAAGGTTAGGTTAGATGGGGTTTTTAGCACCTTGGTCTAGTGAAAGATGTCCTTGCTCATGGCAGGGGGGTGGACTAAATGATCTTTAAAGGTCCTTCCCAACTCAAACCATTCTATGATTCTAAGGCCAGTAGTCTTCCACTGGCTAGCCTAGGGCCAATGTGCTCTCTGTCACTTCATGGGGAATTGAAATGAATCACAGAATGGTTCTACAGCACTAGAAACTGTGTGATAACATCTTCAGATGTGGTGTTTGCATGAGCAAGAAAGAAGTAACAATATAGACACAGCTGCTTCTGCAGTTGGACCACTCACACTGAGGTTAGGCAGGCCTGTGTACTATTAGTAGTTATTAATCACTCAGAAATGCTACAGTGAAGACAAACAGAGGAATTTAGAGAAAAATATAGATCAAGATAAAACACTCTAGTTTAAACAACAGATACTACTAGTATGTTACATCAATAACTTTTAATTGACTTTTCTACAGCTATTTGTTCTTTGATCTAACCACAGTGACAAAGCCATTGTGATTTTTAATTGAATTGTGTTAGTGTTATGCTAAACTCACATAAAACACATAGGCACATTTGAAGACCTATAATTTTTATATGAAGGGATCACCCCCTGTGAACTGCTGCTTGTATAACAGCACTAAATCACTGTGTTGCAAATAAATTGGAATTGCAGCAATGAATTAATTAGTAAATATCTCATGTATGAAAACCACACACCTGTCAGGTCCTCAGTCTTAAGAAATTATAATAATTTTTAGGGATGGACTCTAGACTTTTAGACTCAGCTTTGGTAGGTGTAAGTAGCCAAAAGTACTGTACAATATTTGGTATTTGTATGAGCATAGCACCTACTTCTACTATTCGCTGTACAAATAAAGAAAATGTAGTTCACTGCTATTCTTAAATATTAACTGTTCACTCACAGTCCTGCCCAAGAATGAAACAATTTTACCTGTATAAAACCAAAGTAAGTAAAATATAATAGATATGCCTGTGAGAAGAAAATCTGACCATTCTGATAAAGGATCATAATAATTTTTTTAGTTAATACAACACTGTAATTTCTACAACAATTTTGAATCGGGCATCTCAGGTGAACAATAACCCTGTTCTTCTCCAAACTTGCCCACAGCTTTCAGGCTACTTGTACATAACTCCTTTATCATAGTTCATTCCTAAATGAATGCTACTGCTTTCTTTCCCACTGAGATATTTAGGGGTCCTTGTAATGGGTCTCTGCACAGAGGTAGAGTCCTCTCTGCATAAAAAGTGTGTGAATATTGAAAAATGACATAATATTCTCTCAAGGTAGGTTCTTTCTATGTGCAGCCTTGTAAAAGGAACAAATAAATAAATTATTAAACAACAACAGCAAAAATTAAATATGTGCAGGTAAAATTGCAAGAAAAAAATGCATATAACTCTGCTAAAAATACAAAATTTTCTATTCATCTAGAAAACATTCTTAAGCAATATTAATAGGATATGAATAGTTTTGCCTCTTGCTGTTTCTTGTTACTAAATCACTGATTTTATCATTAAATCACAGGATAGACAAAGTGGGAAGGAACGTCTGTAAGTCATCTTGTCCAACCCCTCCCATGACCTGCTCAAGCAAGGTCACCTAAAGAAGGTTGCCCAGGACAATGTCCTGATGGGGTCTGAGTATTTACAAAGTGGGAGGCTCCACAACCTCTTTGGGCAACCTGTGCCAGTGCTTGGTCACTCTCACTGTGAAAAAGTGTTTCCTGACACTCAGACAGAACTTCCTGTGTTTCAGTTTGTGACCATTGCCCCTGGTCCTGTCACTGGGCACCACTGGAAAGAGCCTGGCACCACCTTCTTTGCATCCTCCCTTCAGATATTTGTACACATTGATGATGTTTCTCCTGAGCCTTCACTCCTCCAGGCTAAACAGCCCAGGTCTCTCAGCCCTTCCTCATAGGAGAGATGCTCCAGTTCCTTCATCATCTTAGTGCTGAGCAGAGCGAAAGAATAACCTCCCTTGGCCACTAGCAGCAATTTTCCTAATGCAGTCCCTCACACCACTAGCCCTCTTTGCTACAAAGGCATGTTGCTGGCTCATGTTCAACATGGTGTCCACCGGGACTCCCAGGGCCTTATCTGCAAAGCTGCCTTCCAGACAGTCAGACACCAGCATGTACTGGTGCATGGGCATATTCTTCCGCAGGTGCAAAACAAACTACCACTTCTGTGAAGTCAGCATATCACTGCAGTATATGGAATGTCTGCGTGAGGTAATCTAACAGAATTGACAGTCCAGAGGCCTGTTCCATTGTCTAAAAATTTAGACTTCAAATGACCTAAACTTTGAGTATTGATATGTCCTGGTAACACTGATTTCGAATAATATTTTGTTTGCTTTATCTACTTTCTAAAGATCTAAATCCATCTCATTTCTCCAATTTTACACATCTATTATTCCATTATAAAATACTGCTTTGTATAATGTTACTTATTTCAAGGCTGAAAAAAAGACTTGTCACCATTTTCTAACATCTGGATTATATAAGAATGATATCAAAATGTTTTATCTTTAATTGAAATGCACTGATATTTCCAGAATTTCTGGTTTATAATACCTGGGTAATTATTGTTTCCAATATTTTTCTCACACATATTTGTCTTCAAATATTTTTTCACTAAGTTCATGCACTGCTCTGCTTCTTTTTAAATGTGTTTTTTTATATATATATTATGCTTGTGTCCACTCATTTTCACATTTTAGTTTACCATGCTTATATTACGTCAAGTTTGAATGCTTCGTTTGATTGCTGTTTTGTATTAAAACAGCCAAAAAAACATTCCTAGCAGCTTTTGCAAATATATACTCTTATGTAGGCTTCAGTAGCTATTCCCTATTGGAACAGGCTGATGCCACAAATCTGAACCCAAGTTCCTATTGACTTCTGTTTGACTCCTTACTCTGCACCACAAAAAGTCTAGAAAATAAGGTCATTAAAAATCTGATATAAGTAACTTCCTGAAATGAACTGAAACTTACACTAAGATATTGGTTTATGTATGGTTTCCTGATTCTTTTTTTCTGCTTTTCTCTGTTAGTGTTCAGTTTGAGATTTCATTCTTCTCTTCTTTGTGACAATTATTTCCCACTAGTAGTTGTAGTTATAAATCAAAAAGGCATGGACAAACTGCAGGTATCTTGGAGTTAGGGAGCAGCAGACAGATAGATAGAATACATACAAAACCTGCTAACGACTTAAGTAAAGCAAGAGAGATTTATTTCTTTGAGGAGTTTGTAGTTACCTATCTAGCAATTCAAAGAAATGAAACTTCTTCCAAGATACTAATAATCTAAATGGGGGTTCAAAAACAAGTATTCTAGATGTGACATAACAGGTGCCAAGGAAAAAAAGCAGGTCCCTTGATATACTTGCAATGTTTCTGATCAGTTTGCTTTCCACCGGTATCTCCAGGGCCTTTTCTGCAGAGCTTTTCATCAGCCAGTCAGTGCTCAAACAATGCAAAGTGCTAATCCTTGTACCACTGCAGGGGGTTAGTCCATACCTGACATTGACCTTTACATTTATCCTCGTTCACTTTAATAAGATTCCTTTTGGTCCATTCCTCCATGTTGTCCACGGCCCTCTGAAAGGCAGGTTTTTCTCATGTGTATCAACCACACCCTAGTTTGATGTCATCTTCAAACTTTATGAGGGCACAACCATTGATGAATACATTGAATGAGATGGGTTCAAGACTGACCCCTGAGAAACTCACTGTTAACTGGCCTGCAGGTAGAGTATGACTCAGCAACTCATGCTCAAAAAAGCCAGCCTTTTCACCCATCTAGTAGTACAGCTATCCAAACCATAGTGTTCCAGACTGAATATGAGGATGGTGTAACAGACGTTGTAAAAAGCTTTGCCATAAGCAGTGCAGCTCTCCCCTTATCCACAGACTTAGTCATTTTACCACAGAAGGCAACCCTGCCAGTCAGGCACGATTTATCCCTTAGAAATCCATTATGGCTATTCCTAAACACTGCTTTTTTTACTCCTGCATGTGCTCAGAACTTATTTCTAAGAAATCCACTTCATAGCTTCCCCAAGGATCAAAGTGTGGCTTTAATCTACCAAACCATGCTTTTTATAATTCTGAAGATAGGTGTCTCTTTTGCCTTGCCCCACTCGTTGCCACAAGCTTTCAGAAATGACTGAAGCCTAGCAGTGACCTCAAACAGCTTTCTCATCGAGAAGATGAAGTTTAGGTTTTGTCGTGGTTTAAGCCCAGACAGCAATAAACAGTTGTTTACTCACTCCTCAACAGCGAGATGGGGGAGAGAATCAGAAGGGTGAAAGTGAGAAAACTCATGGGTTGAGATAAAGACAATGTACTAGGTAAAGCAAAAGCTGCACATGCAACCAAAGCAAAACAAGGAACTTAGTCACTACTTCCCATCAGCAGGCAGGTGTTCAGCCATTTCCAGGAAAGCAGGGCTCCATCACATGTAACAGTGACATGGGAAGACAAACATCACCACTCCAAATGTCCCCCTTTCCTTCTTCTTCCCTCAGAGTTATATGCTGAGCACGATGTCATACAGTATGGAGTATCCCTTTGGTCAGTTGGGGTCAGCTGTCCCAGCTGTGTCCCCTCCCAACTTCTTGTGCATCCACAGCCTCCTTGCTAGTGGGCTGGTGTGAGAAGCAGAAAAGGCCTTGACTCTGTGTAAGCACTGCTCAGCAGCAATGAAAACATTCCTGTGTCATCAACACTGTTTCCATAAATTTCATAAATCGAAAACACAGCCCTATACTAGCTACTATGAAGAAAATTAACTCTATCCCAGCCAAAACCAGCACAGATTTCTATATAGAATTTTTCATTTAGTGTGAAATAATTCTGAGATTAGTCTGACTGCATGTACCAACAGGATATGCTAGCAGAGGGCTACAAGGCTAAGCACATAGTTAATGTGAACAATTGTCTTGAAAGAGAAATGCATTCTGGGGAAAAAAAATGAAAAAGAGAAAAACCCTAAGAAGTTATTGTTTTACCCCTCCTCCACCTTTGCTGGAGGTGTAGAGGAGAAAGATTCTGTACTGAAAAGTTCTACTTTTTAATATAATACAGTAAAATCAGGTTTCACAAAGTTCAAAGAGAAATTGGTTTCTATGCACAGATTTGCAAAAGTACAATGTAGTTTTCATTTAATATTCTTATCTAACCATAATCTTTTAAACCAGTTACAACTACATTTCTATCCTCAGATAAACCTCTACTGGCAGCTCATTCACAAGAATTAACATTAGCACTGAGAACATAATACCGGTGATTTTATTTCCTGTCTGGGACACAGAGACCATTTCATTCTCCTAAAAACTCATGGAAGAAAGATACGACGTTAATATTCAAAGCAACCCAAAGCTTTTGCACAAACAAATATTATGTATTTCCTTGAGTATCCTTAACCCTACAGATTCCCATTGATAGGGAGATATTTTTTATTTATCTGCTCCAGCAATTTAGTCTTTTATTTTAAAATAGGCTATATCTCCAAACACATCACAGCCTACATGCATAATAGTTTATAAATAAACATTGCTATTAATTTGCATTTTGCAACTCCAGTAAAAGATGCATTAGCCTTCATTATTCTGTTCATGAACCTGATGATAATTTCTACATTGTCTTTTTTAATTGCTTTCCAAGTTCACAGCTCTTCTTCTACATAATAATCTGACATTTATATTGAATTCTTTATCCTGAAAGATACCAAAGCTCTTCAAAAACTGTGAGCTGAATTCTGTCCTCAGTTTTATCAAAACACCCACCAGCTGCAAAGAACTGGAAAATCTCAGAGGAGATAATTTGATAACTTGAATAAAAAAAAAAATTGATCACTTCAGCAGAAAATACAGAACTAGTTCAAACTGGTAAGAAGAAGTGGCTTCCTGTAATTTAATTTGTTTTTCTTCTGGGATTGCTCATTTTTTCATAAACAGGTTTCCTTAGTCAGCTGGAAGTGCATATTAAGTGCAAAGACTGTACTTATTAAAGACTGATTTCTGTTCTACTTTCACACCAATTTTCACTGTGTTGCTTTATCTCTGCAATTATGTTGTGTTTTGTGGGCTTTTCTGTCCCCCAGATATTTTCTTAAGCTGGTAAATTGACCCAATAATGTCCATGTTCCAGGTAATCTTGAATCTACCATGTTCAAGGTGGATCCATCACGTTAGCCATCATGTTACAGGTTTTTCCCTGATCACTGTTCTGGTAACTTTCACCAAAAGTATTATTTTGCTCTCTAACAGTATTTTAAGCATTATCTAGCATGCATTCTCTAAGTTTCTGTTTCCAAACCCCAGTATTTGAATGTTGTGTAGCTTAAAAAATTTACATGAAAATGAAGATTCTGTTACCATCCAAATCACAGACTGTGAACACTCTTTTTCAATAATCAATTGAATCAAGTAAAATAAAATAAAAATACTAAAATTTTAAATTTTTGATTTATGGGTAGTATGGATTCTAGTAAGGAAAGCAAATTTGGTGTGTATTGTCTGGGAATTTTCAGAATACTTTTTTGTGTTGTTTTAGTTTATAAGAGTGTTTTATCAAGGGCTCCTTCAAAGGTTTTATTTCTTCTACAGCTTAGAACCAGATAAGCACTCCTTGCATACATATTTTGTCTGCACAAGGATAACACTCCAGACAAGATAAGTATTGAAGATGGTCAAATGGAGCCATGTACAGAAAACTGACAGACAAATATGAATGTTAAATGATATTTCTAAAAAAACCCTGCTTTTTCAGCAAATATACTTCACCAAATTTTTGCACTAATTCAAGACTACTGCTTTCCCACACTTACAGATGTACCATGTAATACAAGTTTCAAAAAAGCTTTATAACGTAAACACTAATTTTGCTATGTTTCTTAAGATCTTGAGGTGACCTCTAGTCTTGGTGTAACAGAAGACATTTTTTAACCAGTCATGGAGTGCAAAGACATATGGCATATCAAACAAAAGAAGAGTAATTATTCTTTATAAAGATATTACTCTGAATTTTAGGCATTTTCTTACTTTCCTTGACCCAGAATTCAGTTACAAACTTTCTGAACATTTTTAAAGACTTGCTTTACAAAACATATATTTTGGTCTGATAACAAAAGAACACAGGCCTCAGAAGACAATGCAATTGTCAGGTGAATAATGGCAAGTAAAAACTTTTTACCCATAGAAGATGTCTATCAGTGGGGTGATGGGAGAGGATCTTTTGTCTTAATGTAAAAGTTCTAAGAGAAGCAGTGTTTTATTTCTTACTTTGTTAATGGCAGTCTTTCTTTGGGCCCCTCCTCTGATATGTGAAATTTCTGCATCTCCTTGAGCTTCTAAAGAATTGAGAACAAGCTCTTTGCTTGTCTGCACAAACATATTTTTTTCCTCAACATTGCAGAATCATGTCTACAAAACAGAAATCAAAAGAAAAATCACAAGACCAAGATGCTCATTCACAGTCTGTTAGAAAACTGGCTGGAAAGGTCAGTTCATAAGTGAGTACAAATATGAACAGAGCTTCCAGATATTCTCAAGGTGGCTTGACATATTCACTACCTCTGTATTTGGGTATCCTCTCTCAGATATATTGATTTTAATTCTAGAAGTCTAATCACTTCAATTCTTTTCTTAGTGTGAGGGACACATAAATCCCAACAGTTTTAATTATTTAGGTTGTTACCCATGTTTTTTCTTAGATAATCGATTGACAAATTACCAGTTTCCAAAGATCTTTAATAAATATGAATGTATACTACGAAAGTAGGAAGAGAATGAGTTTCCAGTAGACAAACTGACATTTGTATTACCAAATAAATGTCTCGCTCATCTATGAATAGTTCTGACTTTTACAAGAAGGATTCTTACACCTTTTTGCATGAGAAATAATTCTGTACTTGAACGTGCAGCTGCTGATCATCTGGGCTACCTTGTTTCTGATGCTCAGGGGAGAGCTGCCTCCTCTCAGGAGGATCTTCAGATCTGTAAAACCTTGAGGGGCCACACATGCCAAAAAGAGAAAATGTAATTGCAATTCATATGAGACTGTGAAGTGCTACTATAAAAGGCCACAGCACATTGTCATTTATTCCTCAGTAGCTGAAGTCTAGAAGGTGAATTCTCTGTAGAAATATAGAGATGGTTATACCCTAGAAAAATAAGAGAAAGATAGGAGAGGTCACAGTCACTAAAGGAAGGATCTCAGAGGCACAGAAATGGAAGAATGTGGAGGAACTCAATTATTATCCACTATCCACTGAGAGGTCTTCAAAACCTCCGAGGCAAACAAAAGAAAAGTCAGCTCAGACACAGATGTCCGAGACAGTCATTAATTTATTGTGCCATGACACAGCCAAAACCATTTCTCTGTTAGGGCAGTCCACAATGCATATTTGTGCCAGGGCAAACAGCTGATTGAAATTGAGTATGAAACAGAGGGAAACTTCCTATTTATTTCACCCACCTACTATGATGATAAATCTCTTTCACATGTCCCTTTGTTCCCACCCATCTTGTCAGCAGCTTCCTTCACTGCATTCCTGATGATATTGAGAGCAAACAGGCTATGAAACCATTCACCTGACAGTTTTCAACTCCAGGTACTTGTTACTTCCCCTGGATGGAAAACCTCAACTCTTAAGGAGCCTGGAGTGTCATGACAGTGCCAGGTTTCAGACACGGTTCAGCCTGCTTTTCAAGCTAAGAAATCGCTTCACAGATTACATTCCAAGCAACTATGTTACAGTTGAAGTAGACTGGAACTACATATTGGCTTTTTCCTTTTGTAATGGAAAATTAATCAGACTGTTTGTAATGGATGAGAAGATGTGTAAAGTACTCCACTAAAAAAAAAAGGTAAAAGATGGAGAAGGTAAGAAAAGACAGCAGATTAAGCAAAAAATTATCAAGTTTATCTTCTTTTTTTTTTTTTTTTTTTTTTTTTTTTTTCAGTTGCATGGTATCTGCAGTTTGATTCTAACAGATTTTAGAGTATCTGCTTTCTGAAGAATTTGTCTTAGGTTTTCCTCTGTGCAGAAGTGTCAATAAGAGTTACTGGAAGGAGACAATCCTAGGTAGGAGAAGCCAATAAAAGGCTTGCCCCACTGCAATATTTAGAAGCTGGAACAGTCCATTTCTCCACTACAAGGTCATTGCTCATAGACCTATTCTAGGCAGTGCTTATATTTGCTGTCTTCTTACCTCAGTTTTGGAATGCCAGGATAGATGGGGAGCTGGAAACTACAGAGGTGTCATTCCCACTCCCCTTTCATAGTGCTTCGTCAATGAAGGTTTCTTCGTACTTTTCAAATTATCTTCGGCTAGGCTTTTGCCGCCATGTTCCAAACTTTTATAAAGATGTCACCTTTAAGAGTCAGGCTTTTCAAAACTTATAGCAAAATCGCCTCTTGCATAGGCAGAGCGAGGGATCACGCCATGCACGGGGGTTTCCCAAGCCAGAGGAACCCCAGGGGAGCACAGAGACCTGCCAGGAACCCACAGGTCTCACGAGGGCACCTGATGTGGCATGGGCAGGGCCTGGAGTAACAGCAGCCACCCCCTACTCACACCAAAGGCAGCCCTGGGGAGCACCAGAGACCAGAAGCACCACCTACAGGGCAGGCAAACAGAGAGTGGCGCATCAGGCAGACGTGGTACATCAGGCAGGGCGCAGTGCAGCAGCTGGCTTGGAGGGTGTGCAGGGAGAGCGCCTCTGGGAAGGAGGGGCAATCTGCTGGCTGAGTGGGAGACTTGAAGGACACAGAACCCAGCAACCGGGCACTGCCTGTGACCATCTGCACAGGACAAGGGCACTCATCCTGCCTGGCCCTCAGGGCAGAATGGTGGGCACCCATCTGAGAGTAAAGGCTGCAGCTCCAGCTAGGGCATCTGCAGCATCTGCCTCAGTGGTGGCCAAGGCCTCCATCCAGATGGAGCTGCTGAGGGTGGAGGCTGCCGTGCAGACCTCGGACTGCAGGAGGCGCCCAGACCTTTCTCCTGGGGCAGAGGCAGGCAGGGGCAGGGACTTGTTTGTAAAAAGGTGTGCCCACGTGGAACCTCCTGCAGCACGTGGTTGAGCTGCAGGAGGTGGTGGGAAGGCTGCAGAGCATCAGGGAGGCTGAGAAGGAGCTGGATAGCTGGTTCCAGCTGCAGTCTGCTGTGGACCAACAGCCCACATCTGAACAGACAAAAATTCACCCACCAGCACACACAGAAGGGAGTGAGGCTAATAATGTAGAAGAACGGAAGCTTGTAATGGCAAGGACCATCAGGAGGAAGAGGCTTCCCCTGAAGCCCGAGGTGCCCTTGCAGAACCACTTCACTGCTCTGCAGACTGAAGAGGAAAGACCCTTCTCATCCAGAGAGACTCTGGAGCTGAGTATACTGCTCCCAGAATAACAACCAGCATAACTATGAAAAGGCGACAGGTGACAGTAATGGGTGACTCTCTTCTGAGAGGTATGGAGGCCACCCATTTGCAGACCTGACCCACTCTGTAGAGACGTGTGCTGCTTACTGGGGGCTTGTATCAGAGACATCATGGAGAGACTAAAAAGCCTCATAGAGCCCTCTGATATTATCCACTGCTGTTTTCATGTGGGCACCAGTGACACAGCTGGGAGCCATCTGAGGAGTGTCAAGAAGGATTACAGAGCCCTGGGAGAGGTGGTAAGGGATGCTGCAGCACAGGTAGTTTTTCCATCAGTCCTCCTGGTCAAAGGGAATGGGTAATAAAGGGCCAGGTGAATTTGGTAAGTCAACAAATGGTTACAGGACTGGTGCGACAGCCAGGGGTTCAGTCATTTAGACGACAGCACTCACTTTGAAAAACCTTGCCTACTGGGGGCTGATGGAATTCCAGCCAGTAAGTGAGCTTCATCAGGGGCCCAACTTAAGTTCCTCTATGCAAACGCACATAGCATGGGGAATAAACAAGAGGAGTTAGAAACATGTGCACATCTGCAGGGCTATGATCTTATTGGCATCATGGAAGCATGGTGGGAGAGATCCTAGGACTGGAGTGTTGGAATGGAAGGGCACAGGCTCTTTAGGAAGGACAGGCAGGGGAGACGAAGAGGGGGTGTCACCTCTATGTCACAGACCAGCTTCACCCTCTATGTCAATGACCAGCTGGAGTGCATGGAGCTCTGCCTGGGGATGGATGAGGGGCTGACTGAGAGCTTATGGGTCAGGATTAAAGGGAGGGCAGAGACAGGTGGCATTATAGTGGGGGTCTGCTACAGGAGGTTCCTGGAATGCACTGATAGTAACTTCCTTCTCCAAGTGATAGAGGAACCAACAAGTAGAGGTGTTATGCTGGACCTTGTTCTCACCAACAAGGAAGGGTTGGTGGGGAATATGAAGCTCAAGGTCAGCCTGGGCTGCAGTGGCCATGAAATGGTGGAGGTCAAGATCCATAAGGTGGTGAGGAGTGTACACAGCAAACTCACTACCTTGGACTTCAGGAGAGTGGACTTTGGCTTCTTTGGGGTTCTACTTGGTAGAGTACCATGGGATAAAGCCCTGGAGGGAAGAGGGACTCAAGAAAGCTCGTTAATATTGAAGGATCACCTCCTTGGTATGAAGGTGATCAGAGGTGATCATGCCTATTTTTACTATTTGAATTACAGAGATTTGTGTAATTATGGTGATAAAAACAACAAAAAGCAACCTTACTATTACCTGTTCTTTTTAGTCCATACTTCTCTTAAAGGCACTTGATTCCTTTACACTTTTTGACAGTGAGCAATCAACTCTCATAATATTTTTTAGCGGTCAGTATTATTACTGTCTGTATAAACCTTTCATTTAATAAATTTTCACAATTACTTGGCTAGTATATATTGTACTGTTGCCCTACAATGTCTAGACTATAAAAAACTGCTGAGCTGTATAAATCACATCTTAATTGCTTACAGATATTTTTCTTTCTTTAGGTAAAATAGGTAAATTCCTGTCAGAGTAAAACTGATGGACTACAATCCCACCGCAACTGTGAAATTCCAAGTAAGTGTTGTGTGCAGAGAAGTGATATTAGCAGTGACACACTAGCAGGCTGCATGCTTTCTACAGCATTGTTTCTTTGTGTTATTATTCCAAATGACATCTGTGCTGTTACAGATGACCTACCTGTTTCAGGTTTGTGGGTGTTTTCATTTCATCTCAAGCATTACTATCATTTTCAAGACAGCAAAGAGTGAATGAATTCATTCCTTGGGCACTGTTTCATAACTAAACACTTCTCAAACTCTGAAATGCCTGGTAATGTGAAGAGCTCTTAAAAGTTACACAATGAGTCTATAAGAAAATCTGTAATTGACAGCAAAATACCTGTGCTAATTTGGAAAACAACATGGCAGTAGTAGGTCATCAAAAAGAGACTCCTAGGGCTTGTAAATTGATGGATATCAGGTAATGATTCTACGAATACAATAATTTTTAAAAAGCCATTATGCACAAGAAGGCAATGAAGAAAACGAACTAGTTTGATTTATCAATTTCCCATCCTCTGATGTTCATCTGTGTCTCCAGAAACTACCATTCTGAACACAAATCATCCTTTTTGTTTTCAGTTACTGGAGCCACCTGCAAATTTGGCTACTATAGCCTTTTTCATTGTGACTAAAACCTGGGCTTTAATGTATGCATATTCATCCCATATTCTAAAAGAAGAATGCACACATCTTCTGTGTAAACTTTTGTATCCCTTTCAAAATTTCTTTGTTAGTTTATATATTATTTACTTATGAGCCATAGGCTTCCTTAACCTAGTTTACTAACCACTGGAAGAATTTTGCTAGTGCTAGGACTGCAGGATTAGGTCCTATTTTCAACAAATCTCCCGTATAAATTATCACTCCTTGCAACTGTTAAGTCACTTCTAGCACTGCTGGTTCTGTGGTTTTCTTTATAAATGAAAGGTAATTCCTTATTCCATTAAAATCATTGGCAAAATTCCTGCATTCAGTGGGAATAGATTTCAACTCATATGTCTCAGAAATAGCTAGCACGTATAGTGATAAACACCTACTCTCTATTTTGTAACTTTGACAATTTAAGCAGATTAATAATATCAAAGTAAAAGCTAATGGCAGTTTAGGTTGATGACACCACCACATCACTTTGCTCTGCAATGGGCTGAAGATTTGTATTCTTTCTTTTGCTTTTGCCATACATTAGGTATTCCAGAATTCTGAAATTAACATACTGAAGATTAATGTTGCACTTCTTTGAAATTTTAACAGTGCTATGCAGGTGAAAACATGGTAGCAGGAATCGTTTTACCCTTTGAGAACAGGGATTCTTTCTGTGGCAGTGCCTAAAACATTATGTCCTGGTCCTGAAGAGCCCTAAGTTTCATAAGATTTTCAGCATATTCATCACCAAGTGAAATCAGTGAAGTGTTTGTTAAATAAGATCAGATTAGAGAAATCTGCTTTGCACAAGTATTTGCTGTCAAACCTAAAGCAATTTAGGGGTAACATAGTGGCCTCCACACAAGATCTCATTCTGTGCTTGAGTTTGTAATACTAGCACTTGATAAGCAAAAAAGTGATGAATGTCTGCTAAGGTGATGACTGGCTAGGTGGTGAGCAGTGAATGTTGTTTATCTTGACTTTAGCAAGGTTTTCAACGCTGTCTTCCATAACAACCTCACAGACAAGCTGATGAAGCATGTGCTAGATAAATGGAAAGTGAGGTGGATTAAAAACTGAACTGCCAGGTAAAAAGGGTTGTGATCAGAGACACAAAGTCCAGGTGGAGGCCAGTCACTAGTGGTGTAGCCCGGAGGCTGATACAGAGTCCCAAATGACCTGGGCTATACAGAGAATACACCCTTTGCAAATTTACATATAATACAAAACAAGGAGAAGTGACTGATACTCCATGGCTGTGCTGCCATTCAGAGGGCTCTGGACAGACTGGTGAAATGGGGTTGAAAAACCGAAATATAGGAAATCATCCTGTGTGCCACACTGGGCATAGGCAACTTTTTCTAGTGCACAGGCAGGCATGAATTAGGCCAAGGTGTACAGAAGGACCCACAGGCTAAAGGCAGCTAGTCCCAGTAGAACTGTTCAAGAATTACATAATTTTCCTTGTTCTAAAGGTTACGTCAAACTATATAATTCTGCAGATTTTCTTTCTCTAACACAAACCAAGGAATGCAATTTAGTTTATCTTCACGTAGTGACAGAAATGTCTCTCATATAGATATACTCTTTGAACATTCTGTGTTAGACATTTTCCTTTCCAGTGAACGTGCTGCTGTTTTACTGAAGGACTCAGTGGTCAGCCACAGCTTGTATCACTGACTGCTCCAGATCAGAGAAAGTTCCATTTGTAATTTTTTACTGTCCTTCTAAAACACCAGGATAGTGCTAAAAGACTGAACACTAGCCAGACATTTTTCTCCACTTTTCACTATTTTCTGGAGAAAAATCTACTGCTCCAAACACATGATCTCAATTTATCCTGTTTCCATCCACACCCCCACCCTCACTGTAAGACTCAGAGCCATCCTTGTCACTTGTGAAATGACTTTAATATAGCTTATGAAAGATACTTGAATGGTGACATGCGACTTAAGGAGAAATGTTAGACTTAAGGATTTTTTTTTGTGTGTGTGTACAGCATGACTTTAACTCTTATGGTGTCCTGGATTAAGCTGAGACAGAGTTAACTTTCTTTTGTAACAGCTAACAAGAGGCTGTGTTTTGGATTTGTACTCAGAAGAAAGCTGATAAAAAGTGATGTTTGCCCAGCTGCCAACAAGGTCTTTCAGCCTCTCTGGCTGCCTGCAAACAGAAGAAGCTGGGAGGGAGCACAGCCCCAGTTACTAGCCCAGGATTTGATTTTAGGTTCAGCATTGAGACCCAGAGTGGCCAATAATCTATTCCATAACATACACGTCATGCCCAGTATATAGGCGAGGGCCCTCTGGAAGATCGTCCCTTTTGGTTCTGGATCTCTTTTGCTCCGGGCCATCTCAATCCAGGTGGTCACTCTCCCAAGGCCTTCCCCCCGCTTCCCCCGACCCCAGTCAGCTCTCGGTCTGGGATGCTCGGACTGTTATCTCCGTTCCATGAGTGCAGTTTCGGGACTCTCCCTGCTCCGGTATCATTGTCCGGGAACAGGCTGAGCCTTGGTCATTGGGTGGGGGGGGGCAGTATCACTGTGTAGCACTCATTCATATATTTGTATATATTATGAGTGAGTGAACGGTTGTGTGAGTTGGCCCCCAGCCAAGGGCAAACCCATCACATATGGTCTCCCTGGAACAGAAAGTTTGCTATGATCCCAAGTGGTAGGCCACATATCTGAAGTGTCAGGTAAAATTTTGCTAATTTGCTATGAGCCTATAATACATAAATCCTTCACAACTCAAGATAAAAAAAAAAAAAAAAAAAAGCCCCACATTTAGGAGGTATAAAACATGAATAGGAATTGCAAGTTCAAAAGTCTTGCTCAGTAATGGAAACATGAAAAACATTTACTGTCAATCACTCATCTGCCCCTCTCAAAGGAGCTGTTATATTAAGTATTACATTCCACTGTGTTTCAAACCAGTTTTTTGAATGCTATTCTCACAGTAATCTGCTCTACAAACACAGAGTGTAATCAGCATGTTTTTACAGGTGAACAGGATAACGTAACAGTATCAGGCCTCAAACAAAGATGAATTAACCACAGTGTTCAGTTTAAATTATTCCATATTTTGATACTGTTAACAAAATGACACCCTGTAGGAAGTTATTGTACAAGGTTTTTCTGACTTTAGGCATTTTCCCTGTCATTAGGATGTCTTAGGTTTTGACATTTATCTATTGATAGCCTCTGGTGACAGTTACAGTCCAGAGCAATAATGTTTCAAGTAGCTAGCAGCAATGGTACCAGCATGGAGTGTGCTACTTTTGATTTTCTTAGGTATGACTAAGGAATAATTTTATATTGAAGAAAAAGTTTCAATACAATGAAGAAGGATGTTGACAAAAAGTCATTAATTTCTGCATAGTAATTTTAAAAGAAAGTATCAAGACTCAAACGTAAATTCTCAAATTCATTTTGGTTGAGACTTTAATGATGGCTTACCTGATACAGTTTCTACTGG